>NC_060119.1:708128524-708431554 GCF_021461395.2 Schistocerca americana | reverse complement strand
CAGTAGAAATTATCAAACAAACTGTTAACATAGACACATACAAAAGTAAGATTAATGAGAGAACTCTCCAAAAACTTTCTAAAGAAAATTGAGGCTCAATAGGGTGATGGAGTATCCCTAGTTGTCTTCAATTTTATTTTAGATAGGACCATCTGAGAATGGGAAGAAGAACTGTTTTGCATTCAAACGTGATCTGGCAATCCTATCAAGAAACATAAACAAGCCTGTGGAACAGATAAACACACTGAAGCAACATGCAGAAAAAGCTAACCTCTGTACTTCTTCCGAGAAAGCAAAGTTTGTACCCAACATATAAACAATGTCTCATGAACTAGTAACAGAGTATGGTAAGATGGAAAAAGAGGACAGTTTCAGGTAGCTTGGTGAAATAGAACATATGAAAACTAGTAAAGAGAAGCCAGTGATAGCAGAAGATAAAAGATGTTTGCTGCTTTTCATAGGACACATGTTCTTTATAAGGCAAATGAATGTCTATACAAAAGTGAATGGCAGGAAAGCCTGTACTGAAAGAGCCCAAAAAGTTTGAGAGCAAAATGCTTCAGAAGACAGTGGATCGTACGATAATAGATGGGCAGTAAAGACTGACAGTGAGAGGAGCTATATAGGAATAATGAATGGCTGATGGAGTCAATAAGGAAATGGCAACAAAAGTTCTACTGACTTTTGTTCACGATTGATGCAACCCGACTGATGAAACAATTTTTAATTTGCTAAACAAGGGACCTAAAATGTCCGATAGATGGTTCTAGGAAGAAAGGACATCAAGAGCACTGAACTGAATCAGGAAGATGTGTCTAACCAATTAAAGTACAGATTGTGATCAACTACTTTAAGGGGTTGCACAAAGAGCAGAAGCAAGACAGTGACTAGACAGAAGAGTGAAGGCAGGCAGCCAGAGACAGGATACAACACATTTGTGCTGCAAAAGAAGCTTCTGGAAATGATTCTTCTGAACAAGGTCTCTAATGTTGCTAAATGAAAGCAAAAAAATTCAAATGAGTGAATCTACAGCTCCTCACATTAGATTTTAGATGATTTTAATAATAATCTTCTTTGGTTTGCAACCAGATCATGAAGTCACCATGACACAATATTTCTGCAGTCCACATGGCCACCATCTTCAGGTATGCTGCTGCTGCACGAATCAGCGAGTTTCTGCACTCACCTGAAGATGGTGGCCAGGTGGACTATGGAAATATTGTGTTGAGGGAACTTCATGTTCCGGCTGCAGATCCAATAAAATTTAAGTTATTACATTTACATCTATACTATCCAAACCACCATGAGGTGCATGGCTCAGGATACATCCCATTGTATCAGTTATTAGGGTACTTCCTGCTATATTCACAGCTGTAGTGTTGGAAGAATGATTGTTTGAATGCCTCTTTGTGTGCGGTAATTACGCTAATCTTATCCTCACATGTGGACGATACATAGATGGTTGCAGTATATCCCTACGCTGGGAAAGCCTATGTACTCACATATATATGATTTAACCTGCAACTGTCATCTGGTGGAAGACACACACAATGATCTGTGAAGTTAGTAAAATCAGAATTTCTGCCCTGCTATCTTTGTTCAGAAACTAAAAAAGAAAAAAATGTGGAAGTGTAACTTACCTTGAGCACTGGTTTGGAAGAGCTATGCCTGGTTTAGCAGTGACAAGTTAGATTCTAAAGTACACTAGTTGAGGCAGTAAACTAATAATAATGTCCAATTTGGTAGTTAACGGTGTAGGAAAAGATAGATTGCTACTGACTGTAAAGAAGACACATTAAGTTGCAGGTAGGCACAATTAAGACACATACGTGAAGCTTTTGGCTACAGCCTTCATCAACAAAAGAGAAATATGCACTGTTCGTACACACAAGCAAGCAAACCTCATGCACACATGACCACCAATTCCAGCCACTTTAATTTGAGTAGTTATTAAGAAATAAAGAAACAGCATTCATTTGTACTGTAATCATATTGTAAGGAAAATGCATTCCAAATATGAAACGCTTCCAATGAGATTTTGTATTGGAGCATGTTACAGACCAGTGAGGGGGACTTGAAAATGTAAATTTCACATTATTATGCCAGGCCAAGTAACTTCTAACTGCTGCACTGCACTTCAAAGTGACACAGATACGTAACACTATTTTTTAGTTTGGTCACCATGACTCTATAAACAGAGATGCCCCGTCCCCTAGGTGCTCTTTCAGCTTGACGAAAAGATACAGCTGGATGCGACACTGCATTTGGTCTGTATACTGTCAGAATTGTTGAGTCCCAGTCACCACTTCTCAGACAAGCATTTGTTGAATATCTGTTGTTTGAGGGTTGCTGATGGTTTTGAGAGGGAAAAGCCCATTTGTGGCCTTCCATTGAAGACATGAATTAGCAGCGTCTGATTAAACCTGTAGCGCCAAACTTCAGTGAAATGTGACTATTAAAAACCCTACTTAACATCATGCTCTCAATAACATCCAGTCTCTTGTTAGTAATGTAATTGGAATTGTCAGTTTTTGTAATTTGAGTTTAAATGAGTGCAGATTGGTACCGTAAGTAATTGTATTTGGCATGTGAGTACTGTTTTCGTTCTATAACCTTCCTCGAAAACGTATTTTCAAATTGCAATACTGCCTGTTCTTTTGTAGCTTTTTTTTTCAGTAAATACTAATTTTGTGGTTATTACAGTGTTCTGTAATCCAACTACACATGAGCTTCTCAAGCACTTCAGAGATGTTTATTACTAGAAAGATTTGGCCATCAAAACATTTATCAGTTGCATATTTGAATCTATCAGGTACAGTTCCTTAGTTTAGTTATTCACTAAAAAATGTGACAGAGTATTTAGTTTATAAATTTGTAACATTATTTTAGTGCTTTGCTAAATAAATTGTCCACATACGAGGGGCCTTTGAAAAGTCCGTGCAAAAATAAAAACTACTTACGTGTTTGGGATAAACCTTTTTTCTTTTTTGACGTAGTCCCCTTTTAGACTTATACACTTTGTCCAATGTTGTTCTAATTTGTTGATCCCTTCCGAATAATAGGAATTGTCCAAGTCTGAAAAATAGCTATTAGTTGCTGCAACCAACTCCTCATTTGAGTAAAATCTTTGTCCCGCCAGACATTTCTTCAAATTGGGGAACAAATAGTAGTAGGGAGCCAAGTCTGGAGAAAAGGGGGGATGTGAAAAGGGTTGGAATCCAATTTCTATTAATTTTGCGACCACAACTGCTGAGGTGTGTGCTGGTGCATTGTCTTGATGGAGAAGGACTTTTTGCGGTCCAATCGCCAGCATTGTTGTTGCACCTTCAGTTTTCAAACGGTCGAATAATGATGAATAATATGCACCTGTAATAGTTTTACCCTCTCCCAGATAGTCGATGAGGATTATCCCTTACGAATACCAAAAGACAGTTGCTATAACCTTTCCGACTGAAGGAATGGTCTTCGCCTTTTGTGGTGCAGATTCTCTCTTGGTAACCCATTGTTTAGATTGTTGTTTGGTCTCAGGATTATAGTAATGTATCCATGTTCCGTCCACAGTGACAAAATGACGCTTAAAGTCCTGCGGATTCTTTCTGAACAGATGCAAACTGTCCTTGCAACACTTAACACGATTCTGTTTTTCATCAAGCGTTAGCAATCGCAGAACCCATCTTGCAGATAGCTTTCTCATGTCCAAATGTTTATGCAAAATATTATGTACCCATTCATTCTAGATGCTCACAGCACTAGCAGTCTCACACACCTTAACTCTTCTGTCATCCATCACCATATCATGGATTTTATCAATGATTTCTCGAGTCGTAACCTCCACAGGGCATCCAGAATGTTCAACAACACTTGTGCGCACATGGCCACTCCGAAATTTTTGAAACCACTTATAAACTGTTCTAATCAAAGGTGCAGAGTCACCATAATGTTTATCAAGCTTCTCCTTATTCTCCTGAGGTGTTTTGCCTTTCATAAAGTAATGTTTAATCACCACACAAAATTCTTTTTTGTCCGTTTTTTGACAATTACTAGACTTCCTTGATTCACACAAATGCCAAACACAAAGAAATAGACCAATATGGCTGAAACTTGGTGTGTGTTTCTTTCCAAAAATGCTACTAACTAAACATGACCTCAATACGTGCTGGTGGTGCCATCTCTTGGACTTTGCATGAACTTTTCAAACACCCCTCGTAAGTACAATTTTTCTTTTTCAGTGTGCTGTTACTGCCTCTAATTCATTTGCTGTGATAGAGAATAAACAAATCTGATTGATTTCGTTCTGCAAAATTTTCATGGCTTCATTCCTAGCCACATTACGACCAGTCTAATAAGTTGCTTTAAGCAAATGATTGTAGAATACAGAATAGAACTACTGTAGTTTCGTATCATCAAACTCATAATGTCATGAAGATGTACATAGGATGCAGTTCTGTCATTGATTTTGTCCTTGTATGTGTTCAGATAGTTTAACCCATTACCCACTGCTCTCTTGCATTTTGTGTATTTTTCTTTAAAAAGTATTTCTAACACAACATGGCAAATATTATGATTTCAAGTAATGGAAACACTGTGTGTGTACAGCTTAGTAGCCTATGTACCTACGTACTGTACATCTGTGCTTTGAAATCACTTATCGACATGAGCTTAAGGTATGCCACATTGTTATTTGATGAAGGAGCTTAAATAACATTTTAGAATAAGAACATTGAAATGAAATGAAAGAGTGACAGAAATAGATGAGGCTAACATTCCCTATACACATAGTCCTTCAGTCCGTTTTAAAGCTGTTGAAAACTTTAATAAATTGTTTACAAACAAGAAATTCATCATTTAGCACTTCGTTTATCTGTTGAGTTAGGATCCTCTGTTGCATTATCTTCGCAGTGTTCCTGCTTCCTAGTCCCCTGTCTGTTCCCATCTCCCAGCATATCTTTAGCAAAAGAGCAGAACAGAATGTGTAAGTGTCTTTGTGCATTTCATACTTTTATTTTTATTGCTGCTAAGTGTCAGTGCAGAAGAAGAGTACCTTGTTCACAGGCAATATAGTGTGAACTTTTTGTTGACTGTCAGTACCTGATACACGTAAGCTGTAAATTGCTTGATTAAAAATTAATGTAAATTGCAACAATGAGTTGTGATAGAGAAGTCTTCCGTAATTTTTTTCTGTTTTAAAGGGTTTTGGTTGCCACAGCAATAATCTTCAGAGTAAATTCCTCTCATGGCAGTAGTATACAATTATTGCACATTCAAGTACTTGCTTATTTGAAACTGGCAGTGCACTTATTTGAACATCTGAAGATTTACTAAACATTATTGTGGCACTAATGTCTTCTGATGATGATTGCTCTGACAACCATATCCAATGATATAACACAATAATCAAGGTATGTAATTTTGGACAATTGAATAAACATTAAAAAATAGAAATTAGTTTCACAGATGCAAAATATTGCAAAAAAGTATTATTTGAAATGTTGTTGCACACATGATCTATTTTCTTTCTGCAAATAATGAACTGGAAGGAATCCGCTTACGTAGTTCTGAACAGTGTCCTGGACATGACAGGTACTGACTGCTATAGACCAAGCTGCCACAATTTGACATAAAGAATATGTGATGAAGTAGGAGTGCAGCACCAATGGAATTACTATTGCACAAATCATAAATAAGCAGTGTAAGATCTTGACTGGCTGTTTGTGTTGGTATTATCCAAATAAAACTTCTTAAAAGAGGAAAACAAAAATACTGCAGATATTATATTGCTACATTGAGCACAGTGATGTAAAGAACTAGGGCAGGGAGGCTGATTGATAAGGTTGCACCAGTCACACATTTCATAATCAGTGTGTTGTTATAAATTCAGTGTTTTTGGGAATTGTGACTTGTATGCAGAGATAATGTAAATACATATTGTGACTACACAAACCAGAAACACACATTAGAGAACCTAGTTGTCTTTGAGAGGCAGATCCAAATCTAGAAGTGGTCAGCAAGACAATTTAAATGTATCCTTTGCTTTATTATAGAAAAGAGAGGGGCCACATTTCAAAGAGGGGCCAATTTTATTCTTGTTTATGAAAATAGTTTTTTTTGGTTAACATTGTTTTCATGTGAATTTGTATTCCAGTACATTTTACATGCTCTTGCTCTATGAGCTGTTTGTGACACAATCCAAAGACTAGTCTGATACGGCTCACCGTGCTAGCCTATCCCAAGCAGGTTTCTTTTATCTCTACAATGTACACCCATTTGAACCTGTTTACTGTATTCAAGCTTTAGTCTCCTTCTTTCGCTCTTCGATTTCGTCCATTGCCATCTTTTTAGTTATTTGATCTGCCCATATAGGCTTCAGCATTCCTCTGTGCCACCACATTTGAAATCTTCTATTCTCTTCTTGTCTGAACCATTTGTCATCCGTGTCAATCCTGTACAAGACTACACACCAGACAAATATCTTCATAAAAGACTTCGTAACAAGTCAATTTATATTTTATGTTGACATATTCCATCCCCTCCCCTCCCCCCCTCTCCACCCCCCCCCCCCCCCACCCCCCACCCCCCCATCTTCAACTTTTTTGCTGCCCATGTAGCAAAACTCGGATCAGCTAGCATATTTTACGAACTATTAAGATGCTACAGACTATGACACATCTTAATTATTCAGCAGTCTAAAAAAAAAATACCATTTTTACCATTTTATTATTAGATTGCAAAGCTAAACTAAAAAAAATTCGTGGTTTGTGAAACTGAATTGACCTTTAAAATCCCAGAATATCATCATATGAACTTTCTTCTTCTTCATTTTCTTCCTTTTCCTTTACCTCTTTATCATCATAGTTTTCCTCTTCACTGCCATCAAGAGCGTTACTAATGCTGCACTTCTTGAGAAAATTAACAATAATGCCTTCTCTCACTTCAGACCACAACTGGAGTACCCACTGACACACTTGTTTGATTGTAGCTCATTTTAAAGCTCCCATCGGTGTGAATGCATGTTGGGTTTCACCCATCATCCATATGTTCCATTCCTCTTTCTTTTATTGTCTTTAAATGGTTTATATATTGAGACGTCAAGAAGTTGCAATTGTGAAGTAAGTCCTCCTGGAATAACAGCAAGCTCTGTATTTCCCTGCCTCAGTTTCTCTTTCACAGAATTTTTCAAATGACTACTAAGATGATCTAGCACAAGAAGAGAACTCCTCTTCAATAAAGCACCTTCCCTGCTCCCCCATACCCTGTTAGTCCATAATTTCATACCGGCCTTGTCCATCCAACCCTTGTCATGTACTTGAACAGCACAACCTAGTGGTATTTCAGACGGTTTTGGCATTGTTTTGCACTTGAAAATGATTGTTGGATTAAGTTTAGTATCGTCAGAAAGGACAACAGTGTAGTGCATTTTTCCATGTCCTCTTGTTTTTGTATTTACAGAGGTAGCACCTTTCATGGCAACTGTTCTGTTACTTGGCACATTGGCACATCGATTGTCAGCAAAATTGGTCCATATTCACTGTTTGGCTTAGTTTCGCACTAGTTTTCTTTTGAAGTTGAATGATTACGTAATGGAAAGACAATATTTTCTTGTCATGCTCTTGTGGCATTTTCAGAGATATTTTGGTTTTAATTTGCATGCTAAGTTCATGACACTTCATAAACTTGTAGCACCAAGCAACTCCACCCTTAAAGTCTGTAAAGTCTCATGAGTGTGTATTTAAATCATTTTTGTGTCTATTCCAATGCCATTTTGACAGTGCCCTTGAATATGTTTTAATATGTCATCTTTTAATTTTGGCCATTTTGCATTCATTCTTCTATTTGCACATACAGTCTTCCTCATTTTTTTCAGTTCTTCATTACTAGCTCACCAATCGTGAATGGTTTATTCTGTTGGTGGAGGGCCGAAATGCTGCTCAGATGCTCTCTTTCCCTGTTCCTCTGCATATGCTATTGATTTTAGTTTATAGCCCGTAACATGAGTATCGCTCATTTTCTTCCATTACAAAACTAGCTACTAACAAAAATATTGTACTATTACTGATAACACACATCACATTTATTTAAGTTCCCTAGACTGCAGTGACACTTCATAGGCTAGACAGTGGGTTTGTGATGATGGGGCAGGAGGGAGATAGTTATAGCAAGCTCATGGATCCCCACAACTTCCTTTACTGGATAGCCGGCTGCTGGAAACACTCTTGACTTCTTCTCTGTTGAATAATGCTAGGTTCAGGAACTTCCAAGCCTCTTTCTACTAGTGAAATAAGTAGCCATACATACTTCACATTTCGTTAATCAACGATGTATTTGACTTTATAGCACAATACAAATTCTCACTTTCAACATAATATGTATCTTCAGTAGGTTCTCGTACAGTCGTATGTTAGAAACAAATTGATTTACATTCCAAAGAAGGTCTGCTTAGACACCTTGGCCTTCAGAAAAGGTATTGAAAAAAAGTCTTGTGTCTAACAAGGCTGAGTCAATAGCCTACATGAGTACTTTTTCAACTATTCTTGTTTCACGTAACAGTAGTCAGTGACACAATAAGCACAAAGCTGCATATAGATTCCATGGTTCTTTCATACACACTCACTAACCTATGGATTGCCTGACAGGTACTTGTTGGTGCTGTTCGACTGCCGCGTCTACTTTCTTCCCGCAGCTGATTTTAAACCTGCACACACAAACACGTGATGCGCAGTAGATAGGATTTTACCATCCCACACTCGTATCTAGAATATCGTGTGTTCGAGATGGTAGAATGCTGAGTGGTTCTAGAATTTACACAGAAATTCTCGAATCGCTACAGTATTGTTACTATTAATTTTTGTTTAGGGATATTAAATTGCAGAACTTTTATATCTGATGTAGATCAGTGCAATTCAAAAGTGATGTTAGGTAAGATCACATGGAATGTACATAGGGGTATGTGAAGTGTCGTAAAAATGGGATCTAGGAAGGTCATCTGAAGTTTAGCAAAAAGTGGATGTCAAGTGGGGTTAAAGACTGAGACATATATTTTACTTCAGAGGAACAGGGAAGGGAGGAAATTCAGATGTAGGTTGCAGAAACTAAAATCAAGAATAATATTACGGATATTGAAAGTATCTTAGATAGAGCAGCAAGAGTTCTTTTAAAAATAAATGAAGGTATTCCAAAGAAATCATTCAGATCACTGTATCAGTGTGTTTGTATTCTGATAAGAAGAAAGAATTACAGACATGACTAATGACAGCAAATGTCTTTAAGAGATTATAGTAGTGCATTTTAGTGCAAAAGTAATAGAAAAACTAAAAGTGATTTATGAGCTATTTTGTATCTAGAGGAGGCAAAAGAAGAGAAAAGCGTGAATGGTACAAGGCAATTGTTAAAGAGAAGGCAAGAGTTTCAAGCAGATGTTTTAAAAACTTGGATAATATGCTGAACTAAACAAAACCATGCATTAATTATCCTTGGAAGTTAATACACTGTCCAATCACATAAACGTGACCACCTGTCAGAAGCCTGCATAACTACCTTTTACAGTGCGAAGTGCTGCGATACATGCAGGAAGTGTGTCTGTGAGGTTCTGGAAGGTACCAGCAGGGATGTGGAGCCATGCCGACTCCACTGCCGTTGCCAACTGTGCTAGATTTTGTATTTGAAAATCCATGGTGTGAAAGTATAAAGGAGGCGGTCTCCACAGATCATTAATAGGTTTGAATCAGTGGAATTGGTGGTCATGGGAATACGGAAACTCATCCTGGTGCTCTTCAAACCATGCACGTACACTGCAAGCTGTGTGACATGTTACATTGTCCTGCTAATAGATACTATCATGCAGAAGAAAAACAAACTGTTTGTAGAGTTGCACATTGTCATCAAAGGTAGAGGCATACTTCTGTTGATCCATTGTGACAGTATCACCCAGGCAGGGTGTATATGCCCCGGGAAATCTGGGAAAAACCCAGGTCTTTTTCAGCAGTGAGAAAACTGGGAAAAACCTGGAAATTTTTTAGAATTAAGGGATTTTTTATTTTTTTTAGTTTTCCAATAATTTTTTGTAATTTTTATTAATAAAAAGTGATACCCTAACAAAGAATTTTACTTTAGCCCATTACTGCAGAATAATATTGCAGCAATAAAACAAATGAGAGAAAACACCAAAATAAAACTTAAATTGCAAAGAAAATGCACTATTTGCAACAAAAAAATGCAGTGCACACACAAGTGTCTGCCAACAGTAACATTTGTCAAAGGCTTTAGTACTATATTTACGCAATCCTTGGTAGCAAAAACCTGCTTTTGGTGAGTGTTACAGCTGTTTACATTAGTTTCATTTGATCAGTTGCCAGTGGGATCCTGTGCTTGCGCAGAGCTGAAGTCATGTATGAGCAGCGCCTTCTCCCACTCCTGGCTACTTCAAGTTTTAGCTGTATAAGCAGTAGTAGCAAGCAGCCAAATACTAGCCAGAAAAATTTTTCTGGTGCATCCAAGCTACTAGATTCAAGTGTGTGCTGAGCAGTCCAGTTGTAGTTGCGGAGCGGGGGTTGTCTCCATGTGACCGTGGTTTACCTTTTGTGATTTTACTATTTTCTCTTTGTTTACAGCTCTTACACCCAATGAAAACAAAACAGATTTGTTAATTTTTGTAGTTTATGTCTTAAATTTACAGAACGCCATTTTTCGGTAAATTTTTGGCTGGCAGTGACCATGATTTATTGCCATAATTCACCACAAGGCTTTATATTTACTTCTGGAGTAGAATATGAACTGCCAGCTATACAGTTTATTGGTTCCACAGAAAACCTTGTAAATTTTTTTATACCATGAAAAACTTATCATTCTTGGTTCTGGCATACGCAAACAACTGTGTTTAACGCACGAAAGTTGTATTCCTTCTTACTAGGTTTCCGCAGTGCTGTGTGGATGTAAACCTGATTGGAAATGCTAGATAACAATATTGCAGAGTATGAATAAAAAAAATCGAGGTTAAAGTTACTGCATAGAAAAATATTAGGTTACTTCAATTTGTAGAGTCTAGTTTTGAAGTGAATATTGTGCCAAGGACTGCTTTCTTATTTTGTGTTCCTTATCTAGATAGGATATGATAAAAACAGTTGCCCTAAGTACAATAACTTTGTATGTCCTCGCTGAACAACATTCTGCAGCGCTGTACTTGGCGGCGTGATGTCTCAGTCCACGTGAAATTCCAAACAGAAATGCAATGAAGTGCCAATGAGCAGAGCAAGCACCAAGCCTGAGCTTCCTTGATCATTGTATCTGTGCATGCGCGGTAACGCCTCTTCTCTGGCGCTCTGCTTTTGAGAAGCATTACTTTCAAAGTAAATTTCCTTTTACTCAGGATTAATTATGTTAAAAGTGAGAATGTGGGACGAATTTCTTAAATCACAGAGCATTCTACTCTCATTGGAAACTTCACACTTTGAAAACCAGCCACTGATAAAAATTTCTCCCTTTATGTCGTTACTTAAAATTTTACAGACATATATATGCTTGGTAGATCTTGAAAGGTAACATGTGAAAAAGAGCACCAGTATTAATATGGAAGCTATACTATATGTATATTAATTTAAACAATTAACTTTTTCTATTTGTGTGTTTGTGCTTCTTAAGGTGATACTGCTATTGGATGACTTTTTAACATGTGCTATGCTCTGAATATCTGGTATCATCGGCTTGTGAGATTATGTGACATGAGCTATGTTTGGCTGAAAAAAGCGCATCACAATCTCGATTTCAGTACTTCAGAAACTAGTGTGCTGTATTTGCTGGAATTCGTATTTATACTTTCATAGTAAGAAAATACGCAGTGTACATGTTACTGCACATGAAAGATCTTTCCAAAATTTATTCTCTTGCTGTATTTCGTTTTATAAAGTGCCGGGAAGTTCAATGCTGGTGTATAAAATCTTTACCATTCAAAGTATTGATAAATTTTACACTTCCAGGGGAAAGTGTACTTTCACTTAAAATAGAAACAGTGTATTTTCACCTGGGATAAAGAAAATCTGGGATTTCATCTTTCGTGCATGCGTATATACCCTGCCAGGGAATGCTGTGAAAACATTCCCCAGACCACAATGTTCCTTTTTCCTCTGGCTTGGATCCTTCTGACGATTGTTGCAAGGTATTTGCTTTCAAACATTTCACACTGTACGCACCAATGGCCATTGTACGATGAAGTGTAAAACATGGTTCACTTGAAAAGGCCATCTAGTGCCACTCACTGGATGTCCAGTTGCAGTATTGGTATGCAAATTCCAGCCCTTGTCAACAGTGTTCAGCAGGTGGCATGGCTGCATGAACTAGACACCAGCTGTGAGGGCCCATACACAGCAAAGTTTGCTGAACAGCTGTCGAGGAGACACTCTTGGCAGCCCCTTGGTTCATCTGGGTGGTCAGTTGCTCAGTAGTTGCACATCTGTTTACTTGTCCACATCTCCACAGCTGCCACTACCCCTGTTATCTATGGCCCATGGTGAACCACTTTTACCTCAGTGCTGGTTTTGAAAGTGATATTTTGCCATGCACAGTATGCTTTAGCCACAGCAGCACACAAACAATTCACAAACTTAGCCATTTTGGAAATTATTTCATCCTTGGCCCTAAAGCCATTGATGATGCCCTTTTGAACATTGGACAAATCACGCTATTTCTGCATTATGATGGTGACTGCTCTGTTACCCCCCCCCCCCCTCTCCACTCCCACCCCCATCCCTCAAAAACACATTTTTATACCATCCACTACAAGTGCTGCCATCTGTGACTGACTATTGCACATTGATGTCAAACATAGTCAGTGGGATGGACTATGTGCATAGTGATGTACAATAAATGTTTAATAAGAAACACAGTTGAATCAAGTTAATATTTTAAGCAAGCAATACAGAGAATATTACATCAGTTAGGCTAGCAGATGGTTTAGTGACTAAAAACAGGGAGGAAATTGAAAAGTTTTACAAAGATTTCATTAAAAGTTTGTTTAATTTAAGAAATGATTCAGAAACACTGTTAATTGATTATGAAAGTTGTGGCATTCTGTAAGTAATGCTAAATAATGTACAGAAAATCATTCAGGGTATCAAGAAAGGGAAAAATCTGGGAGACAGTGACTGTTCAGTTGAAATGTAAACCTAGAGGAAAAGTAATAAAAAGGAAACTTGCAAAATTATATGCAGAATATGTGCTGCAGAGGACAATTATTAAAAACTGGAACAATACTTCATTTCTTTCTGCGTCATGAGAAAGGAGTCGGGTTAGATATTAAATAACTATACAGCCATCAGCTTCTTCTTTCAATGAACAAAATATTTATTACAACCGTTACAAACTGAAAAAAAGAAGGGTATTCAAGTGGGCACAAAGCTGTCTTCAGGAATGAATATAGCATAATGGATACTGAACAGCACGTGAATGAAATTATGGAACAGAGTAGGGAGTATGACTTAGCACTTTGTATAGTATCACAAATTTTGAGAAAGCTTTTTAAGTCAGTTTCAATAAAATCTTTATTAACAGATTTTGAGAAAAAATATACTGATTCAACCTGTGCTAGCGTACAGAAGAATGTGTATGTCAGTGCTGTTAGTTCCAGTTACACATTTAGAATAGAATGATTTGTGTGGTAAGGGTAGTGCATACCACCAAAAGTGTTCTCAGCAACTAGAAGTGAATCTGTAGGTCCTTAAGCTGGTCAAAACAAGACGGAAAATATGTCAGTGGAACATATTGGAACCACCATTGCTTCACTGATGGTGATGTACTCTGTATTGCAGATAATTGTAGTGTGTAATGGAAGAACTTAACAGAGGAAGTCTATAAGTAGAGGTAAAATCACTTTTAATAACACTAAAATAATATAAAGGGAAATGATATTTGTGTCTGGGACACATGTAGATAACAACTGATTGGACAGTAAAGGAAACAAGCAGAAGCATGTAAGTAGCCGGGCATACTAGGTGAATCTGAAGAGTTTCAAAACTAAGCTTGCAGTGAATATGAAAAATTTTACTTATAACGATGAGACATTGACTCCCAATGTGAAAACTATTTATACACTAATAGTTTCTCAGTGAGCAGTCGAGATATTCATATTGGAAATTCCTGGAAGAGAGAGGGAAACAATCAAATGAATCAGAGAATAAATTGTAATGGGAAACATGATTATGACTGTAGCAGCGATTAAATGGAAATGGATAGGAGACGTAACCAGTTGCGTGGATAGTAGAGGACTGAAGGTATAATTTTGCACACTCGAAGTGATGAGAAGAGAGAGTCTCCTATCTAAGGGAAGACCAGAGACAAGAAAACAGGCAGAGCAACTTGAGTGTGAGCAGCTGAAGACCATAGTTATTGAGAAGCCTGGAGGAGGCCCTTGTCTGCTAGTAGGATCTCAGAATACTGATGATGAATATAAAAGAAAAATGCTACAACATATATGTAATCTGACACGCCTCATCATCATCTTAATATATTGTGTATCTGTTTCTTGGTTGTCAGACTGCAGTACTTCAGTCACCTGAACCCTTACGTTCAGCCCTGTGTACTGTAATCCTCCCATGCATTTGTTTGTGTTCTGTGCACATCACACAACTATTAACATCTGTTTTCTACATGCTGTTGTAAATCTGCAAACTGAGGTCCTTAATTTCCCGGTAATGCATGGATATAGCGCCCTGATTCAGACCATATATTATGTAATTTTGGACCAAGCACTCTAATAAATAATTTTAACTCATTAGGGGAAATTATTATTATTATTTTGTAACTTTTTATATGTATAGTATTTTTGCTTAATTTTGCTATCTTCATAGTTGGTACAGCAGGAAAATATCTTAAGTTCTGCTGGGAGGTAATGAAATTAAAAAAAGATGAAGAGTGCAAAAACATCTTTTCATTCATAAAATTGTGTACTCTGTAATTGTTTTCGATCACTTTCACAGTTTACATTACTCAGTTGCTTCCCACGCCCGGGTTCCCGGGTTCAATTCCCGGCGGGGTCAGGGATTTTCTCTGCCTCGTGATGACTGGGTGTTGTGTGATGTCCTTAGGTTAGTTAGGTTTAAGTAGTTCTAAGTTCTAGGGGACTGATGACCATAGATGTTAAGTCCCATAGTGCTCAGAGCCATTTTACATTGCTCAATATGTGGATCTTGCAAGGGAAGTGAGTGCTCAGAACCGCATGAAAATGTGTGTGGAATATAAACTGCTCATTCCAAAAACAGTATTATGAGCGATTCTTATGCAAATTACAGCTGTTGTCTGCTAGTGCCACCATCAGGTGCATGTTGTACCTGCACAAACAAGTACTTACTCTGGTTGTGTGAATAGCATAGCTGCAATAGGAGATCAATCTTTTGGAGTGTTAAGTTGTGGGTTAGAGTGTAAAGAGTGTACATTGGTATCAGAAGCAAATTAGTATCATGAATGTTGTCAAAATATTAGACACAAAACTGTGACATATCGGATAGTGAAACATAAACAGAGTCAAAGGTATGTAGTTCACAATTGTGTTACCCATCATAATAATTCAGAGACACGAAGGGGATAATACAGAAATGTAAGAAGATGCACAGGATAGGTATAGTGATATTGAAGAAAAGTAAAACCCTGTATCTGAAGATGGCTCATCCAGACCAACAGGAACCATCAAGTGAAAGTGAGTATGAGCCATCTCCACTTAAAATTTCAGGAACCAGCATATTACAAGAGATTGATGACAACATACAGGACAACATTTATGAAGATTATTACAATTGTGGTTTCAATTCCTATGGCAAACTTATGAGGCACTGTAAGTGCCTTCAAAATAAATCTGATTACATGGTAATATTAGATTGACCAGCAAAATGGGAGATTGAGATCACTGAAGGGAAAACAGGCTATCACAGTTAAAAACTTGAAAAAGGTACTTAATATCACAATTTCATACAGCAAGAGGGTATAGATGTGCTGTTCACTGTTGGCATCTGCAAATGTGGGCACTAGAAGTGTCCAAAGTCATTGGCCTGGACAATTTCACAGCTTCAGCTACTTTTACCAACAAATTTAATTCTTAATGGCATTTCTTCCAGAATATTGCTACATTCATCACACACAAAAACTTATGAGAAGATCACAGTATTCATCAGAAGGCACAAGGATTGTTGGAGGAAATACAAAGATTTTAACGGCTGTAGTGTGGACAACAAAAATGTCCGGAATAGTAACCAAAGTCTTATTATGAACTATCTTCAATGTCAACAATGTCTTTCAGAGGACAGAAAACTACAGCTGGTGTGTTATAGTCTGTGCATAGCTCTACACACAGCTATAAAATTGATGTGGCTTTATCAGTGTATGGTAGATTAGATAACAAGCTCTATAACTGTTTTCAAGAGCCACAAGGGCACTTTTGGCCCAAATAATTAAAAGAAACTTCAAGTAACATGCCTATGAAACATTCATGAGGAAGCAAACAAAAGCAGAAAATTTGGCAAAAGAGCACATTAAAAGCTTTCTGACTACAGTCCTTGGTGAACATGTATGCATTTGAAGTGCCAGTGAGAAGCAGTGAAGCTCACATAATACTAGGTTCAGAAAGCTGTTTGAATCCTGAAATTGACAGCAGTAGATTTTTGGGAAAAATTTAAGTGTATATCAAAAGGATAGGCAAATGGGAAATGGAAGTGGTGTATTTGTCACAGTAGACGAGAAACTCAAATCCACTGAGATAGAAATTGAAGCTGCATGTGAGATTATTTGGGCGAGACGCAGTACCAGGGGTGGGCATAATATGATGATTGTATTCTTTTATTGCCCACCAGACTCATCTCCTGAAGTAACTGAAAACTTCAGAGAAAACCTGAGTTCACTTGTACTTAAGTTCTCCAATCATACTGTAGTCATTGGTGAAGGCTTTAAGCATCCAACACTCAATTGCGAAAATGACAGTTTTGTTAGTGGTGGGTCTGATAAGACATTATGTAAAACTTGACTAAATGCTTTCTCTGAAAACTACCTAGAACGGATTGTTAGGAACCCCACTCATGATGGAAATATATTGGATCAATGACAACAAATAGACCTGACTTCTTCAAGGATGTCTGTATTGAAACTGGTATCAGTGACCATGATGCAGTGGCAACAGTGATAATCAAAGAACAAAAGACAACTAAAACAAGCAGAAAGATGTATATGTTCAGTAAACTAGATAAAAAAAAAATCGTTAGTGTCATATCTAAATGAGGAACCTGAAACTTTGAACACAGGGCAGGAGCATGTAGAAGAACTCTGTTTCAGGTTTAAAAGAATAGTTGATCATGCACTGGATAGACATGTACCCAGTAGAACAGTTCATAATGAGAGAACATCTCAATGGTATAGTGTTACTGTAAAGAAACTTTCTAGGGAAACAGAGATTACTGCATGATAGGTGTGAAACAAAGCATAGGGCTATAGAGAGAGAGATGCTAAATGATACATGTTTGGCTGTCAGGAGTGCAACGTGTGATGTCTTCAATGACTACCATAGCAAAATATTGCCAAGTGACCCTTTCACAGAACCCAAAGAAATTCTGGCTGTATGTAAAGGCTGTTTAGTGGCACCAAAGTTAGTGTCCAGTCCCTAACCAATGAGACAGGAACCTAAATTGAGGGTAACAAAGCAAAAGCTGAAATGCATAACTCTGTTTTCAAATGTTTCTTTACAAAGGAAAACCCAGGATAATTGCCCCAATTTAATCCTCATACCGCTGAAAATATGAATTAACTAAGCATTGGTGTCAGTGATGTTGAGAAACAGCTGAAGCCAAAATTGAAGAAAGCTCCAGGCCCTGATGGAATCCCTGTCAGATACTATACTGAATTTGTAGTTTTACAAGTTACCCCTCTTCTAATTATAATTTATCATAGATCGCTTGAACAAAACACCGTGCCCAGTGACATCGATTTGTTGTAGATCTTAGAACATATTCTGAGCTCTAATATAATGAGGAGGTATCTTTAACAGAATGACCTCCTCAATACCAACCACCATGGATTTCGAAAATATCAGTCATGTGAAACACAACTCGCAGTTTTCTCACAACATACTGGAAGCTTTAAATCGAGGCAATTAGGTAGATGCAGTATTTCTTGATTTCCGAAAACATTTGACTCAGTACCACATCTATGTTTGCTGTCAAAAATATGGTCATAGGGGGTATCAAATGAAAATTGTGACTGGATTGAGGACTTTTTGTTAGGGAGCGCACAGCGTGTTATCTTGGATGGATGGATTAATAGTAAAATCAGCCTTTTTGCATAAGATGCAGTTATCTATAATGAAGTACTATCTGAAAGAAGCTGCATAAATATTCAGTCAGATCTTTATAAGATTTTAAAGTGGTGCAGAGATTGGCAGCTTTCTGTAAATGTTCAGAAATGTAAAATTTGGCACTTCACAAAAGATGAAACTTAATACCCTATGACTATAATATCAACGTGTCACTGTTGGAATTGTCCAACTCGTGCAAATACCTGGGTGTAACACTTTGTTTGGACATGAAATGGAATGATCACATAGATTGTTGTGGGTAAAACAGGTCATAGACTTTCGTTTATTGATAGAATACTGGGGAAGTACAGTCAGCCCACAAAGGAGATTGCATAAAAATCAATCTTGTGACCGGTTCTAGAATATTGCTCAAGTACGTGGGGCCCATACCGGATTGATATTAAACATATACACAGAAGGGCAGGAGGAATGACTACAGATATGTTTAATTCTTGGAGAGTGTCACAGAGATGCTGAAGGAACTGGACTGGAAGACTTGAAGAGGGATGTAAACTATCCCTAGAAAGTGTATTAACAAAGTTTCAAGAGCCAGCTTTAAATGATTACTCTAGGAATATACTACAATCCCCTTGCGTTGCTCACATTGCGGTCCTGAGGAAAAGATTAGAGTAATTACTGCATGCACAGAGGCATTCGAACAATCATTCTCCCCATGCTCCGTACATGACTGTAACAGGAAGAAATCCTAATAGCAGGTACAATGGGATGTACCTCATGGTGGTTTGCAGAGTATAAATGTGGGAGTAGATGTAAATGTAGAAATGATGCAAAGAGTCTGTTGCACAGTGATGCCTAGTCAGGTCATAAAGAGCATACTCTGTTAGATGAAAGTTTTCCAAACAAGGATGTTACACCAAAGATGTTACCTCTGAAGATAGCAATATAATGCTAACCATTTGATGTGTACTTCTTTAGACAATATAATCTCCATACGATAATGATAATTGACTTTGTAAGGCTTCAGTGTGAAAAACCACAAGTAGAGTTACAAGATTGTCATTTAATCATCAGATTTCAATCTGTACTATAAAATCAGTTTTCTGCAGTGAAGTGAAAGCCTGTCTTACAATATGCGTGGCAGAAGGCAGGTTAGGACATTGACATACCAATGACATCATTTGAAAATGTAGCCTAATTAGTGTGGTGTTTGATATTGGAGTGCTTGAATGCAGAAGTGTTGTTGAATGTGAAAACGTGACTTTAGTCAGATGTGTGTATTATTCTGTTCCACTTTGCTTTGACCATTTCATTGAAAACCCACGCCCGATTATTGAAGCATAATAGCTGTGCAACACTAAAAGGTCAATAGAGATGTTTCTTGTTCAGATAGCGTAAATATTTTAAGTAGAGGGAAATCGCGCTGTAGGTCACAACATTGAAAAATGTCTGTTTTTGATCCTGTTACAGCAATATTTTGTTTCCACATGTTACTAGAGTTCCTTTCTTAGACCCTGAGTAGGTTATCATTCTAATGTCTCTTGTAGTAAGACATGCAGAATCAGAATTTTATTGTCTCATAACATATGCGTCAAATCATTGATTTATTTTGCAGTCGTCAAGCTTGTAACTATAATATGTTGTACATGGAATACATCATTTACTATTACTATAAAATATCTGAATATACAGGGTGTATATAATGTCTCAGACTTCAAGAAGGATATAATAATCCCAATCTCAAAGAAAGCAGGTGTTGACAGATGTGAAAATTACCGAAATTACCGAACTATTGGTTTATTAAGTCACAGCTGCAAAATACTAACACGAATTCTTTACAGACGAATGGAAAAACTGATAGAAGCCGACCTCGGAGAAGATCAGTTTGGATTCCGTAGAAATGTTGGAACACGTGAGGCAAAGATTAAGGAAAGGCAAACCTACGTTTCTAGCATTTGTAGACTTAGAGAAAGCTTTTGACAATGTTGATTGGAATACTCTCTTTCAAATTCTCAAGGTGGCAGGGGTAAAATACAGAGAGCGAAAGGCTATTTACAATTTGTACAGAAAGCAGATGGCAGTTATAAGAGTCGAGGGGTATGAAAGGGAAGCAGTGGTTGGGAAGGGAGTGAGACAGGGTTGTAGCCTATCCCCAATATTCTTCAATTTGTATATTGAGAAAGCAAGAAAGGAAACAAAAGAAAACTTTGGAGTAGGTATTAAAATCCACGGAGAAGAAATAAAAACCTTGAGGTTCGCCGATGACATTGTAATTCTGTCAGAGATAGCAAAGGATTTGGAAAAGCAGTTGAACAGAATGGACAGTGTCTTGAAAGGAGGGTATAAGATGAACATCAACAAAAGCAAAACGAGGATAATGGAATGTAGTCTAATTAAGTCGGGTGATGCTGAGGGAATTAGATTAGGAAATGAGACACTTAAAGTAGTAAAGGAGTTTTGCTATTTGGGGAGCAAAATAACTGATGATGGTCGAAGTAGAGAGGATATAAAATGTAGACTGGCAATGGCAAGGAAAGCATTTCTGAAGAAGAAAAATTTGTTAACATCGAGTATAGATTTAAATGTCAGGAAGTCGTTTCTGAAAGTATTTGTATGGAGTGTAGCCATGTATGGAAGTGAAATGTGGACTATAAATAGCCTAGACAAGAAGAGAATAGAAGCTTTTGAAATGTGGTGCTATAGAAGAATGCTGAAGATTAGATGGGTAGATCACATAACTAATGAGGAAGTATTGATTAGGATTGGGGAGAAGAGAAGTTTGTGGCACAACTTGACTAGAAGAAGGCATCGGTTGGTAGGACACGTTCTGAGGCATCAAGGGATCACCAATTTAGTATTGGAGGGCAGCATGGAGGGTAAAAATCATAGAGGGAGACCAAGAGATGAATACGCTAAGCAGATTCAGAAGGATGTAGGCTGCAGTAGGTACTGGGAGATGAAGAAGCTTGCACAGGATAGAGTAGCATGGAGAGCTGCATCAAACCAGTCTCAGGACTGAAGACCACAACAACATATAATGTCTGGGAAAACTTTAAATTATTTGTTGAACAAGAACCAAACATTGTACGGATATCATACACATGTCATTTTGAAGAGAAACCCTGAAAGTCCCCCCCCCCCCCCCCTCCCCTCCCTCGCACGTATATCGCCACAGCATAGTTTGGTAATTGCCAATAGTCAGCACTAGTCGCAAACATTGCGAGTTCAGGTGTGGAGCGAGCTTTCTGTGTGTTGGATTTCGACAAAAACAAGTATGCTACAGCTGTTCAGCGGATGTTTAGAGCCAAGTATGGTAAGGAGCCACCAACAAGGAAGGCCATTTACCACTGACACAACAAATTCGTTACGATGAGTTGCTTGTGCCCGGCAGAAAGAAGTGGACGTCCCAGTGTGAGTGAAGTGAATGTGGAGTGTGTATGAGAGACTTTCATAAGGAGTCCAAAGAAATCAGTGCGTCGTGCATCCCGTGAACTCAAAATGGCTCCAATGACAGTGTGGAAAGTCCTGCGACAGAAGCTGTCTATGAAACCATTCAAATTGGAGCTAGTGCAGAAGCTCATTGACGATGACAAAGACAAGTGTTTTGAGTTTTGTTTGCAGTTGCACCAATCACCAGATCTCACTCCAAGTGACTTTTTTCTGTGAGGACACATTAAAGATCTGGTGTATGTACCCCATCTGCCACTTGATGTAACAGAGCTTCAGGAGAGAATACAGGAAGCAACTGCCACAGTCGACAATACCATGTTGGGATGGGTGTGGCAAGATTTCGATTACTGTATTGACGTCTGCCGGGTCACTCATGGTTCGCATATCGAATGTTTGTGTAAAAAAAAAAAAAAAAAAAAAAAAAAAAAAAAAAAAAAAAAAAACTCTTCAAAATGCAACATATGACATCTGTACAATGTTTAGTTCTTTTGTAATAAATAATTGAAAGTGTTCCCAGACTTTATGTACACCCTGTATATACTGTTAATTTTTATCCTGCTGAAATGGTCAGATCATCGTTAAAAAATTCATCAGTAGAGTAATGGCATTTTTGTGCCAGAGTGCTATATAGTTTTCTTTTTACTGAATCAGTTTCAATTTTGGAAAATTTGTCTTTTTTAAGTTATTGTATATTTTCTTCCCCATATATTGCGGGATCTGTGCAAAAAGGTTGAGTTTACATGTAGGAAACATGAAACTTTCTTTGTTACTGGTTTCATATCCTTGCTGGAAGTTATTTGGGGCAAATAATTGTGGATTATTATTTGTGAAAAGAATTAATTCATGTAAATACACTGAGGGAGCACGTAGTATGTTTACGTCTCTTAATAGTGGCTGACAAGATTCTCTTGCTCTGACTTGACCCAAATAAATGTACATTATCTTGATACGAGTTGACATTTACATCGCAAATAAATGTACGTTATCTTGATAAGAGTCTACATTTACATCGTCAGATTTTGTTACTGTTATTAAAATTTTCTTATATTGGAGCAGGATTTACAATTATTTTGTCTTGTATCTCTATTTTAGAAGTTTCCTAGGCCATAGGATTGATTCCAAGTTCAGATTTGACAATTGTCCATCTGCCTTGGACTTATTTCTTGAAAACGTTTCATTGAAGACACATAAAAGGCTTTTTAAGAACGTATCAAAATTTTTTGAACATGAGGTTCCATGTTGTAGTGACCAGTTCACCTCTCTCTGTCTACAACAGAACAAGTGTATGTTTCCTTCACTGAACTATCTTTTCATGAAACATTTTCCATTTTCTTTATTTACTTTCAGTAATTCAATAAGCAAAGCAGAGTGATCTGAGATACCAAAGTCTAAATAGAATTTGGCGATGTCATTAAATGTATAATTTGTTAAAATATTGTGTATATACATTGCAGTTCACTCATTTACTCTGGTGAAATCGGTGAAATTTAGTCTAAAACCATATTCTTGAATAAAGTCAACTAACTTGGTTGACAAGTTTGTTTCACTTGCCATATTTATGTTAAAATCAGCAGCAATTAGTATTTTTTCCCTTTTTCTTTTGTGAGTTTCTGTAGGAGACACTGGAATGTCTCAAAAAATAATTTAGCCACATCACTACCTGGAATCCTATATTTTGAGATGATGAGGATAATATTATGTTGTTCTAGTTCTACACAGCAACTTTCAAATATAAGATCTTCATTAAGAAGATTAAAATCATCTCTCTATATTCTAACGAGTTGTTAATCAGTATACAGGGGGCACCATGGATTCTGTTTTCTAATTTGTTTAAAACTGTGACTGAATCTTTCTTAAGGCAGTATTCATTTAGGCAAATGACTTTGATATTTCTTCCTTCTGAGAGAATAATTTGAAGGTCGTCAATTTTCGTGGTTTTATCCTGTTGCGCTGAGGCTGTTCGTGTTCCAATGGATTCAGAATGAAGACTTGCACTTACTTCCAGTTTTAAACACATTTTTCCTTGAACACTATTTTTCTTTTTTTCTGTGCATGTGAATGACTATGCATGTGAGTGACTCGTACCACTGTTTTCTTAGATGAAAGATTTACATTCTAAGCACATTTTCATGCAGTTCTGAACATTCAAGCTAATGAACTTCCCTTGTTAGTGATTAAACACAACTGAAGTTGTTATTGGCTCTGTGTTATCATCACATTTTCATTTCTTGTAAGAGCTGAGATTGTAAAGGGGAGTGGTCTCTTGTAGATGTGGTGTTCGCATCCTCTTTATTTAATTGCTCAGTGTATCACTTCTCATTGTGAACTAGGTTGGACAATTCAGTCCAGTCATTTGCGTTCACTCCATGCCACATTTTTCGTTGTGGTTGCAGACTAGGAACTATTGAGTGGTTAAGACTGGGTTTTAACCGGTTTGCAGTCATCATGTCCCAGTGTCTCAAGCATGTTAATCTCATTTTAAGTACTTGTCATTATTCCTCCACTTCTGTCTGACAAGACGTAAATAAGTGTTGTGGAAAAAGGAATTATTTTGAAGCAAAGCAAAACACGTTTGATGCTATCTCTGCACATAAACCTGATTTAAGTTTTAAAAAGTGGCAAATAATAATTGCCATAATCATCTAGAAACCTCTCTTAACATAAAGACTTTTTGATACATTCATTTATCAACGTGTTGGTCTCCAAATCAGTAACAGAATTCAGGTTTCTGACCAGAAAATGCAATATGGAGTATTGAATGATGATGAAAATACTTAGTGATTACCGTACGTGATGCATGTACATTAGAACAAGTGGCGGGACTGTGATGCTGTAAGAAATTATCATGAAATATAGCATAAGACAAACAAGCTTTTTTGTGTACCAGCCCTGAGTATAGAAGGCGTGGAATTAACAAAAGGAGTGTAGATGTCACAGTGCAAGTAAAGCTCAGGCATGGAACAATCACGAGGTTGAACTGTTAAAAAAAAGTGATGGAAGTGGTTTTAGCATCGAAAATTGATTAAAATATTTGTGTTTAGTGTGGAATGTCTATAAAGGTTCAATTTTATCAAAATTTAAATTGGATTATAAACTAGTAAATGCACATAAAGATACATGTATTAGTACAAATTAAATTAAACATAGGTGTCTGATCATAGTAGAGTAATTATGACAGTGTTGAAATGTTGATTTACTGCGAAGATTGATTAGATGTTTATGTAGACATACTATCCACTTCAAATTTTCTTGTTTCTAATTTTAGAGGAATAAGAAGCCGAAGAGCAAAGAGAAGATGCACATACAACTTATGTAACATTAATAGTCTGTAAGAATACCACATACTTAGAGATGGGAAGAAAATGTTTAGACATAGAGTGACAAATTAACCAGCCAGTAGACATGCATCAGCAGCTCCCAAGCTGTTTTTAACCAAATCTTAGTTTCCATACTAAGAAATCCCTACCATACCAATAGTTGTTTCATCTGCAGTGGCAAGCAGTCCCTCTTCAAATGAGTTAATGATGATGCTGAGACCTGCACAGAGTGAAATCACCCTCCTCATGCTGTCCAGAACAGATCTCCAGCACTTTGTCTCCCACCTACCATCCCCCACATAGCCACTGACAAGCCACAAATGAGTGCAGCTCTCGGTATCAAATATCCACTGAATGACCACAGAGGGGTGCCCCTCTTGTGACTCAGTAACATCCAGGATTTCTCATTGTCCCTTGAAATCAGAAATGTCTTCTCTACCTCAGCCACAGTGGTATTCTGTCACTCACCCAACCTATGCAATATCAATTTCCATCACAATTCCACTCCTGCTCCCAACTTCCTGCCTCATGCTTATACATGCATATAGAAGACCTAGAGGCAAGGCCGGTCTCATACATCCTCTCACTACCACTTACTCCAGTCCTGGAACAGCCATTTTCTACCCTATCAGAGCCAGGGCCTAGCATGAATGCACCCCTGTAGTCTGCCAGCTTACCTGCAACTACTGTACAGTATTCTTTGTGGGTATCCTCTAACAAGCTATTCCTGTGCATAAACATTCCTCTGCATTACTTGACTGTGCCAATGAGACAGGTAGAACAACCAATTGCTGAGCATGCCAAGCAACATGGCATGTGTGGTTTCAGTGGCTGCTTCACAGTCCATGCCATCTGTATCGTTCCCACCCACATCAGCTTTTCTTAATTGAGCAGGTAGTAGCTCTCCCTAAAGCATACCCGTTGTTCTTGTAACTCCCTCCCTCCCTCCCTCCCTCCCTCCCTACCTCCTCCCTCCCTTCCCTCCCTCCCTCACTTCAACCTTCCTCTATCGTCTTCCCTGCTCCCACTTCAACCTCACGTTTTATCCCCCTGACTCATCTGCCTGGTCCTTTCCCTGTTTCTCTCTTCTTGGCCCTCTCCCCTCCCACCCCACCCCACTCCCATCGCCATCTGGCAGCACAGCTTTCCCAGTGCGCACGCGTGTGCGCGCGGGCGTCGCGTGTGCAGTGTTCAGGAATACCAGGGAAGTTTCAGACCATGAAGTTGTGCAGTGCAGATTATTAGTGTAAAATTCATTATAGGATACTACAGGAAACTGAACAAACCTCTGGCAGTAACACTTAAAGACTTTAAGAAAACATGTAACTGTCTCCGTAGACTCCAGCATTAAAAATTTTTGGGAATCTAGGATGCCATACAAAACTAATTAAACAAATAGAACTTACTCTAAAGAACACCAAGTAGAAAATCAGATTTAGAGGAGAAATTTCTCAGTCAATCTCCATCAAATCAGGGTTAAGACAGGGTGACTTGCCTATCATCATTGCTGTTCAACAACGCACTGAAATACATAATGAGAGAATGGTAAAAGGATGGCTCAAAAACGTAGGAATTGGAAGTGCAAAAAGATATAATTTTAAACTGGTTGTGATTTGCTGCTGATCTTGCTTCCCTAGGCCATAAATGTTGAAGGAACCAGAGAAGTTAAATGACTAGAAGAAATAGCACAGAAAAGTGGCCTGGGAATATCATTTCAAAAGGTAGATATTATGCTAATTGATCCACCAGTTGCAAACAACTACAGTAGAAGAACAGAAAATCAAAATTGTTAATGAATTTAAGTGTTTAACTAAAATTGGAATATACAGTCAAAATGAGAAACCAACACAGCAAAATAGAATTAAAAAACAGAACAAAGGAAATTACATTACCAAAAACACATACAACAATAAAAACATAGCCAGAAATAACATATGCAGCTGAAACCATCTTGAAAATCACAAATACTGCAGAATTTGACAAAACATTAAAGGTATAAAGAAGAGTAATTAGGACATGCATAAATAAACAATATCAAGGAAAAGGGCTTTGGAGAATAGCTATGAATGTAACAGTATACAGTAAAATAGGACCAGGGAGAAACACATCTCTTCCTGCTGACGTCTGATGAGAACACCAGAAAGCAGATTTAGTAAGAAAATAATAGAAAAGTTGTGGAATAGTAAGAGCAACATTAAATGGATCACAGAAATTAACGAAGATATAAGAGAACCAAGTAACGGTATATGATATAAAAGCAAAACAGTGAAAACCAGAATACTGATACACAAACCGTACTACAAACAAAGATCAATAGGAGGACTACAGGAAGAGTGAGCTCAGACAAAGAAAGAAAGATACTTGAACAAACAGAGATGGAACATTGATTATATTTTTTTCCTGTATTATATTTTGGATTGTGCTGTGTAGTTACTGATCTGTAGTGTATCCAGAAATTGGATTCCAAGGTGAAAGTCTGTTGTGAGCTAGCGGAACCAACAAATGTGATACAGGGTGTCCAGAAAAGGGCTCCCTGATTTCAAAATTAAATATCTCGAAAAGAAAGATCGATAGAGGAATGCAGTAAACGGTATGTTTATTGTGAAAGCTGTAAGAAATTTATACAGCAGTTTGAAATAATAGTTACAAAAGCTGCTAACAGATGGTGCTGTACGCTGTACAGCTCATATCGGCATACATAAGTGAAATAATCATTTTGAAAACAATCTTTGCAAACAATCACATCACAATGTTTTCAAAATGGTCACCATTGACACTACAGAGGTGGCGCAAACGAAGAATGAAATTCGCCATCACATTTCGTAGTGTCTCAACCGAAGTGGATTCACATGCCACAGAGATCGCTGATTCAAGCTCGTCCAGCGTGGCGGGATGCTTCGGGTAGACCATGTCTTTCACTGTACCCCACAAAAAAAAGTCACAGGGAGTCAAATCCGGCGAATATGGAGGCCAATCCATGCTTGCACCAGTAAATTTGGGATATTCCAAAGCAATGACTCGATTCCCGAAGTATTCCTCAAGAAAGCGAAACACTTGTTCGGTCCGATGTGGTCGGGCTCCATCTTGCATAAACCATTCAGTACCTGGTCGATCCTCTAACGCTTGCTGTGTGGCGACAAATTGTTTCAAAATTGCAACGTAACGTGCACCAGTGACCGTTTCTCAAATGAAAAAAGGGCCAATAATGCCTCTGCTGCATACTGCAGCCCACACATTAACTTTAGGAGAATACAGGGGTTTCGCTTCACACCAATATGGCTTTTTGGAACCCCAAAATCGCCAGTTCTGCTTATTCACGTATCCATTCAGGTGGAAGTGTGCTTCATCTGTAAACCAGATGCAGCCAACATCAAATCCTTCCCTATCAATCATTGTGAGCATCTGATTAGCAAAGGCAACCCTTTGTTGCACAGCTCGTACGGGTATGGCCTGGTGCGTTTGAATTTTGAATGGAAACATGTGTAGGCTCTTTCTCAGTATTTTCCGTGTGCTGGAACGCTTCAAACCAGTCTCAGATACAATTCTACGGACGGATTACATTGGATTTCGCTGAATAATTCCAGAAACTGTGGCGATATTTTCGGGCGTAACTGCGGTTTGCTTGCGGCCAACATGTCCCACTAGATCATCAGTTATGCTGCCTGTTCGTTGAAATTTTGCGAAGAGCGTACGAATGGTTTTCGCATCGGGTCCTTTTGGAACATTAAATCGTGCTTGAAAACTTCGCCTTGTTGCCGTAGGACTCTCTTCTAACCTGTGGTACTCTAGCACCAGAAAAACGTGTTGTTCAATGGAGTACACGGTTTTAATCTCTTCCTTTGGTACGCTAACCTCCTTTGACGTTTTAATAGTGGAACTGATCGCTCTGGGCTTCAGATCACTATTTATACTAGGCATTACGTATGGCGATTACAGCGCCATCTGTTGGCAGCTTTTGTAACTATTATTTCAAACTGCTGTATAAACTTCTCACAGCTTTCACAATAAACATACCGTTTACTGCATTCCTCTATCAATCTTTGTGTTTGAGATATTTAATTTTGAAATCGGGGAGTCCTTTTCTGGACACCCGGTATGTCTTAATACTGATGACCTATTGATATGTTTTGTAGTCTGTGATAAAGGTTAGGTTGAGAGGTGATAGTTTGGTTTCAAGTTGGGAAGCCAGTGAATGTAATGTCATGAGAAGAAGAACTGTTATTCTTGTTATGGCAAGTATGTTGCACATTTCAATGAATAGTTAATACACACCATTCTAATTATTTTGTGGGTCAAACCATACAAGTGGTATCAAGAGGTTCAGTATTTCTGTAGCATGTGACTAACAGTACACAGTCATTAAAATTTGTGATACGTAAAATGCTCTGTGATGAGCTAATAATTTGTTAATGTTTCTGTGACGGAGGGAATATAGGAAATGCAACCACAGTCTTTGCTTAAGTCTCACTTTTTGATTCTGTGAAGCCTTTTTTTTTTTTTTTTTTGGGGGGGGGGGGAGGCACTGATAAAATGTGAAGGTATTTTTGTGTCCATAGAATGATTGTTTCTAAAGCGATTAAGGTCCCATGTCCCATCTTGTGGAGGAGAAAAAACTAGTTGTGTTGAAAATAGCTGTTTGGTATTTTACAAGTTTTTCATTGTGTCTCGTTTGATGTGGCACTTGAGGGGTTAACACTCTCTCTCTCTCTCTCTCTCTCTCTCTCTCTCTCTCTCTCTGCTGCAATTGAACACAACTTTTAGCTTGCTTATTTTTTTACAATGAAGTTCTTTGTTTATATCTTTGTGAAGGGTCATGAATTTTATTGTAATATTCAGCGAGGCTCCACCTTTAACCACATTATTCTTTGTAGTAATATTACATTTGTTTTGTCAGATGAATTGAAAAAGTCATCTTGGGTATTAATGAACTGCTTCAGCTGTATTTAATCCTTAGTTTTATATCTCTACTATTTTCATGGCACTAGGAGCCACATCATCAGGTGAACATCTGAATAACAATAAATCAGAAGGAATAAAAATCCTGATTGGTAATTTTTTAATTTATTGTAAGACTTTAAAAGTTTTTATGTAAGAATATTAAAATACTTGTTCTGACATAATTAAAACATTAGAACTAAAAAACCTCAGAATTTAGTGACATTTGTTGTCCATCAAAATAAAGCACCCCTAAAATGCAGTCCATCATTGAATAAAACAGCGAAATACCTGAATTCCAATCCAATACATCGGATAGGGTCCAAACAAATTATATCAGTGGGATCCATAGGTAAGATGAAAATATATGACAAATTGTTTGGGTTTAATATGTGGCAACTTTGAAAAATTAAGGAATGGTTGCAGTGAATGGAGGAATATTCTAAGTAAACTTGGATAAAATGTGTCAAGTAAATAGCTTATAGACGGAAAAATATAACATGGAAAATACACTTACTGTTTCTCTGGTTTATATGCAATTGTGGAACAGGGTATGTGACCACTTGCTATCTCTTACTGACTGCATGAAAGTAAACAGGTAGCCTACAGATGGCTCACACATGTGCTGAAGATGCACATGCGTAACTGAATTTAGTTGATATTTTGGGGAACTGCATCAATAGTGAATGAGAACAAAGAATATTGGGATATCTAAATACAATAAGAAAAAAATATGTAGAATATAAGTGATGCTGGACATTAATTAACAGCCGAAAGGAAACTCTTCAACTGAGGGCATTTAGTGACTTAAGAAGACCACTGGGTATATGTATTACAGCATTATATATTTTGCATGTAGACCAGAGAAATGGTAAGTGTTTTTTTCATGTTCTATTTTTCTGTCAATTAGCTATTTATTTGATACATTTTGTCCAGGTTGCTTAGAACATCCCTCCATTTACTGCAACCATTCCTTGATTTCTCATGCTGCATGTTAGGTCTTAATACTTTGTCATATATTTTCACCTTACCAGTGAATCACTATGATATAATTTGCTTAGCCCCCATCCGCTGTATTGGATTGGAATCCAAGCATATGACTGTTTTATTCAATGACATATATCAGTGGATGTCTCACAGTTGTTATTCCTTCATGATTCACTGTAAGGCAATCTTCACCTGGAGGTCTGGTTCCTAGTGTCATGAAACCAGTAGTGATCTAAAATAAAGGATTAAATACAGTTGAAGTAGTTTATTGTTACCGATGGTGATTACTCACAGCTGTTGTTGCCCTATCTACAAGGTAGTTTGCAATTGAAAAAGTGACTCTAGATGTGGCTTCAGAAATCACATGAAACATGTTTAGTCAGAAGATTTAGAACAAAAAGTAAAATATTGAGTGAAGAATGCTGCATGCAATGAATTTAATCTTCAGAAGAGAGATGAAAGCCAGAGTTGATCTAGAAAAGAGAGAAAAAATGCTGTCAAATATAAGTTTAATCGTTTTGGTGGACACATAGTGCCTCATATTTGGATGATTACTACACATTATAAAATATTTTGTGAGCAAGACAAAAAAGTTAAGGAGATATGACTAAATCAAGGCACTGACAAATACTTTCCTTCTCTGTTGACAGACGAATGTGGCGTTTGGAAGAGGAGAAACAGATGAAACCATTGGCATAACACCTTTCTCAGAATCTGTCCACAATTTGGAACCTCCACACAGGAGTGATGATCAGACGGCAAGCTATCATCAGCATTCTCCTATTAATTACCTTCACCCACATGAAACACTGAAACAGTATCTCGTCAATCAGAAATTGGATTTACCAAAACTGGCAACACCAACAACAGGTGAATTTTCTTTGCAGCAACAAGGAAGCACAACTCAATCACCTCGACTCAAACAGAGTCTGAGAGTATGGAAGAATCCAAATTTGCTTGCAGGTTCTTCTGTGAAGGCGTCACCTGGCACAAGCCAGGGAAATAGCAAATCACGTGCTGCTAGTTCAAGGGTAGGTCAGAGTACAGCTGCAACAACAGCTGGGCAAGAAATATCTGTAATACAATCGGTATCCACGAAATCACAAAAGGGGTGGTCCACCAGTGGAAGTACGATCTGTAATTCTGGCACACCACAGCCTCGCAAAGGAGGTCGTTTCCGCCATGGTTGGATGGAGACTTTTGTGTGGCTTCAGTATGATGAACAACTCAATACCATGTTCTGCAAGTATTGTCGGAAGTGGAGCAGTGCAGTTCCTGACATACGAACTTCGTTTGCTGAAGGAAATAGTAATTTCAGACTTGAGATTGTCAATCACCATGACAAGTGCAAGGCGCATAGGCTGTGTATGGAAAAAGAAGTAGATTCTAATGTGAAGATTGAAACGTCTCGTACAAATAGTTTTGAATGAGAGTAGTGAGCTTGTGATATTATGTTGAAAACAGTCATTTATGAGAGCATGCTACATTGTGAACCACAGTCAAGATCTGTTGAACACCTCATGAAACTCAGCCATATGTGTCTAGAAACGTTAGCAAGTATGGAACATACTCTTTTATGCAGAGCATAGTCACCGAATTAAACTGAATGTATGTCCTGTAACTAACCTCATTCATGGGAGTTTCTGTACATACAATTGCGGGAAGTTTTGAAAGAGATACTGTGTAGATAATGTTAAATCCAGTAGAATTTGTTTTTACTTTATTTTTAAGTTAAACAGCTGTTTGATGTTTATAGTGCTCCCCTCCCCCCCTCTTGCCCTTTCTCTTTGTCCTCTTCATTTTTCTCCTGGTCTTCGTCTGATCTTAGCTGTCTGTGCTGACAGTTTATGTATTTGCAGGTAGAAAACTAAAATTCTTCTGTCTGCCTCTCTATATCAGCTTTTTCAGTTGTTGTTCAAATAATAAATGCTACAAATATTTTTTCAGAAGTAACAAAATAAAATTAAATAAACACAGTACAAATTAAGATCTAGATAAAAAAGTAGTTCCAGATATTGAGGATATTGAATAAACTCTTGCGAACAAATTGGGAAACATTGTCAGCTGTATAGATAAGGCAAGTTGGCACACTTAATTCAAGTAAATTTCAAGCGTCCTTCATTTCTGTTGATGAACGTGATGTTCTTGTAAGTTCCAGTTGTCTCCTTAAACAAAGAACTATGTCAGTGGCCAACTTTGTGTTGTTAAAATAGATGTTAAATGCTCATGGTCTACTTCTTATCCATCAATTTCAAAAGTTTTTTTGTATTTCTTTGCCTGTACTATTGATGTGCTGTATAATTGGGCTGTTGTAACACATGCCATCATTCAGATGTTTAGCTTCCTCAGGTAAGTGCATATGAGGAAAAATTGTTCCAGAATTATGAGACTACATAAAAATACTTGATTCTTGGGCACAAAAGATTGTACAGACAAGGAAAAATATTAAATGAGTTGCTGTTGTGAAGTGTGCATTAAGTGATGGCCAATATATCATAAATTTAATTAATAATCAACTTGTGGCTGAAACTGACAATTAATGCACTTGTGTAGGTTGAGAGATTGTTGAAATCTAAAAACACGTCAACAATTCAACTGTTATAGCAGAAAAAGAGGAAGGTATATCATAAATGGTGCAAGGATGACTGCTGGTCACAGTTGTGATGTGCCATGTAAACAAAATGTAAGTGCAGTAAAGACGCCAATCCATTCTCTGGCCACTTACTGCAAGAAAGATAGTACCAATTGAAGATAATGACACTAATAGCTCACTGGATTTAACAGTGCTGGTCTCTGGTGTCTGTGAAATGTTAAGTCTGTCAAAAGTACATTACAGTCAGAAATCGTTTTAGAGTAACGTATTGATAACAACCCCTTTAAGAACCAAGAAATCTCACATAATTTGTACATTATTGTGTGTGTGTGTGTGTGTGTGTGTGTGTGTGTGTGTGTTTTAAAATCTTTGGTAGGTGTTTTCTTTTTCAACAGATATTTGGCTGTGGTAACAATTAATGTAGTGAGCGCATACAAAACTCAGGTTGTGAGTGCAAGTAATTGTTAATACATTACCTATATACAAATATTATAAAATAGATATTTTTCTGACAGAAGTTCTAATCGTAGGTAAAAGATAATAGAGCAGAGTTATTGTCCTGTTAGCTGCTGTTTTTATAAAGTTTGTTATTCTATAATTAAAATGTTGTGTCTGTTATGAAAGTTTAATTTATATTACAGTGATATTACTATTACAATTTGAAGAAGTCTTAGTCACTATTTTGTCATAATATATACACATACATTAAGTTTTTGCCCAAAATATTTTATTGGGGTTGGTGTAAAAAAATTGAGATTAAAATTGAAAGAATGTGTTATTTGGAAATATATTTTTGTGCTGATCTGATTTGGATAGTTTTTGTACATTACACAAATACTGTTGTAAACTGATGAAGATCATTGTAATGTTGGTGTGTAGTGTAGCATCTTCAGTTGTACTGCTTTACTACTTCGGAGAAAATATCTTTGGTGTTTTGTACTTCGTGTATCCTATTAAGTTACTGAATCTATTTTGTTCATATTGTCATTTAATATGTGCTGTAGCAATACTATCATACTGTTGCTATATTCACTGAACTGATACATATTTCTGTACTGTGTTTTCAGATTATTCTTCTGGTTTGTCCCCCAACAAATGTCAATATGGTTTTCATTTAGCAGCTATTTTATAGCTAAAGTTTGAGTCATTACTGGAGTTCCTCAGCACTCCAGTTATTTTTCATAATGCAAAATTCTTCATGGTGAAAATTAGCAGAGTTGTAATTACTTCATCCTCTCATGTCTTGTTTCTTTCTTTGGTATATTTTGTTGTATTTTTAGGAGTAAAATAGAATTTGCATCAGAAGCAGGAGGAGATAATATTAAATATCAGATGTGCAATTATAATTTGAATCAGTTTGATAGTTTTTTGGGGCAAGTCTCTTACACAGAATGAGAAAGCCAGGAGTTTTATGAAATTAGTTAAATGATGAATGAATGAGAAAGAGATTGAAATCTAGAGAAAGTATGACTGTCTTGAAAAGGTGTCTTCTAAATGACACAGACTCCATAGTTATTTTCTTGTAGGCAAACTTAATCTTTTCAGCAATGTTTTTTTTTTTTGACTCATGCTATAAAACAAAAGTTTGGTCCTAAGTTATCAATCACTTGTTTAGGCCGAATTTCTCAACAAATAGTTTCTCCAGTATTAATATTGCTGTAATACTGAATGGTCATAATTACAACAGCAGGAGCTGTTTAATATAACTATACTTCATAATACATACCACTTGTAGTAAGAGTTCGTATCTACATTAATGATGTTTTTATTTTCTTTGCCACTTTTCAACAGCTGCAGTTGACACTGTTGCATATTATGTGCATGCAGTCTTTTGCAAGTCAGGGACCATATGAAGTAGGCATTTACTACAAATTCAACATACTTTGCTAGATGTGTAGTGTAATTCCTTCAGTCATATTGTTCCACAGTAGGTTCTTAAGGCACATGGCTATGTTTGCAGAAGTGTGTCTGTGTAGAACTTTATAGAACTGGTAGATTTTATAAATTTGCTGAAAGTTGTTACGTTCTTTTCAAATTTTAGTACAATTATTTACTCCTAAGTAACTATCTAAATTCAGTTTTGCTGAAACATGATTCTAGATTCCATTGCAGAAGTGTTTGTTGAAATACAGGTGCAGGCAGTAAATTATATGAGTATGATAGAACTTCAATATTTTACAGTGTTAGATAACATTTCTATCCTTTTTCATGTATGTGGTTTCTCTTTTCACCACTGTTTCTGCGTTTTAGCTAGAACTTATTGATACTTCTGTTTGTGCCTTTGTAGGTCTCTTCCACAGTTGAAAAGCAGTACATTCTTGCTTGGAAACCACATTACATAATGTATAAAGGAATCTTGCTTTTAACTATATGTAGTTGCCAGTTGTTCATATGGTTGTAGAGTGATATCTTGATGGCACCATCACTGAACATTGTGTGTACCTGTTATATGATAGAATAACTGAATCTGATTCTCAGAATTGTTATTTTTCTATTATAATGCTTTGGCTGTAAGTGATTATCGAGTAATTGCTCAGTATTTGATGGTATGTGATACATTCAGCTGAAGAAAATGGTTAAAGTACAAAGAAACTTTACTGTACAGTGATGTATATCTAATTGCTAGTGACAACTTAGGAAGTTTTACAGAATCAGCCAAAAGTGTTTGATTCTTGGTTGTATTCTACAGACATCAGTGTTGTTGGGATTTTTAGAGAATTGCATTCAGATTGGTATTTTAAATATTGGCTGGGAGTGTGAAGTGATATGACAAATGTAGAATTTGTATTTGTATATATCTGAAATATGTTCAGTGAGCCTTAAACAATTACTGTGGTTGTTTAAAATGTGTAGTTTCTCATCTACAGATTTTCTAAGAAATTTGTGTTTATTTAACTCAGATGTTCAAGTTACAATGTAGAAACAGTATTCGAGGAGGGAGACTTTTACATTAATCATCATAAATAAATACCATTGTAGTGATCAATTCATTACCAAATTTAAATGTGAATAAATTCTTTATCCTCTTATAAGTTCCACATATGATGAGCAGTCAAAGTGTGATATCTGTCAGTTATGAAGTTTTTCAGGTGTAAATAGAATATCAGACCTTTTTAAATTGAGCATTCTGTGATGGTGATCAGCAATCTTCTTACATAGCAAAACTTTCAGCCGTAGTGGTATACTATTAGAAGAATTTCTCTTTTAAATTGCTTTCATATATTTTGCTCCTCAGTTAGTGTGCATTTTCACCTCTTTGTGCAACTGGCAATTGGAGATGTAATCTCATATATTAAATTCCATTTCTTGATTGGTTTATGGTCCAGTCATTAAATATTATGCTTCATTTTAGTCTGATCTTATTTCATGTTTAACTGTGCAGTGTTACTACATTTGCAAGGGTTTCGTCCTAGAGTTACTCTGCATTTCCTATTCCATATGTGATATGTCAGTTTCTTCACTTCAGTCCCTTAAATTGCAAAGTTTTAGGATCTCTATGTGCTTCAAACAGTAATGTAAAATAAGGTGTACATTGTATACAAATGAAGTATTGAGGACTAAAGGAAGATTGCAATAATTTGTAGTGTTCATTTTGAAAGTGATCATAGACAATTTATATTTGAATTTTTTAAAATTGTTATAGTGAACTTGTTACACCACTACTGTACTACAAAGATTTTTTGAGTAAAAAAATATGCAGTTTTGGCAATTTTTATTGAAACAGTACAGAGATTATAGTTAGGTTTAGAAAACATCTATAATATGGAAATAGATTTCCGAAGTAATGTCTTTCATTTAATGCACATAAGCAAGCTTTCTGTCTTTGTATGATTTCTCATATTGAGAAGAATTTTTTTGACCCTTCGGAAATGGTCTCCTATCTTGCTTATGACTTTTATGTGATATAACTCTCTCTTGCCTACTTATAGCTTGAAACCATATGTATATTGAAGAGTTTTATGTTTATTAGATATAATTTTTTATATTGCATTGCCCTGAACTATTATCCTTTATTTATGTTGAAATGTCTCAGAAGTAGAGTAATTGACATATTTGATTTCCTAGTTCCCCTTTTCATTAGACCTTGGTACTTTCTGGTTGGTGCTTGCTTTTATTGTTTAACTGTTTTAAGTGCTTAGCACATCTAATAAAGCAATGAGGCTTGTTGCTGTAAATTCTCAAGGAAGGTATAATGCTATTAGTATCTTACACAGAATTAACATAATATTATTGAAGTACCTGCTACAGATTCTCCATATATTTTAAGGCATTCCTATTCTATGCTTAGACATAGATAAATATATTACATATTGGATTTTATCAGTTACCTTTAGTGTATAGCTTGTACAAATATTCAGCATGAAGAGCAGGCCTTTCTTGCACAACACATGATCAAAGACATTTTGCATGAAGTGGAAACCAGTGCTGTGTATTGCTGTGTCTTGTTAGTAATTGTGATAGTTCAAATTTTGCAGTTTATATCTGTGATGGTAACCTGAATAAAAATATGATATTTTTCTGGGACTTTTTTGTTTGCAGGATATTTGCCTGTTGGCTGAACAACATTTTTAATTTATTTAGTGGGCAGACTGTACTACTGTCTTGCAGACTACACTACTGTCTTGCTTTTTCTTCCTCTCCCTTCCCACACCTCAAAAAAAGAAAGCTATAATTAGTACTGTGGAATTGCGCCCACTCCACCCTCACCCCCATGTCACAAAAATTATGTTGTTGTGGTGGTGCCACATGTGTATGACAAATATGCTGAAGTAGAGAGAATTTGTTTTGATGACATTTTCACGTTTTAAGAATGAGTGTAAACTTCTATATATCTTTTGAGTTACTGAGATAACTTCTTTTCTGTCTCTAATCTTCCCAGAGATAAATTGTAAGTTTTTGTGTGATTGAAATAGGACCATGTGGCAATGCGACAAGTTTCTTCACTACAGAAGTCTATAACAAAAAAGGTGTTGCTGAGATTCAGCACAAAATTTTGTGTTGTGTTACATCTAAATAAGTCATCTTGGTTTCTTAGAGGCGAAATTCTTATGGAGCCGATCTACTCGTATAGTTTCTCATTTTAGAATATCTTTCTGTAAGATATTGTCAGAGCTAATTAAGCCACATGGCCTCTCGTCCATTATAGTACACTCAGAATCTGATGAAGGAAATTTTCTTAAAGAAGGAAGGAAAAAAAGTAGAGGGCTGTGACAAGAAATACCGATTGGAAAATTAAGTATTTGTTATTTTGACCAGTCATTTCTAAAGTGAAAGATGATTAAAACAAATTTAATTGGACAACGAAACTTTTATAATGTATTTAGGAATGAACAATATTTCATTAGTTTCCCTTGTGTAAGATATTGAGCATGATATATTTTGTCAGTTATACCTGTTTATGTGCAAGATAACTGGAGAAAATATTGTTATTTCTCTTTTACAGATATATGTTCTTGGTTTTGAAATTTCTTTATAATACTGCTTTTGTCTATGTGGTAACATACATTACTCTGAAGTTTAAATGAAGTTGGAGTTAATGGCACACTGATTACAAAAATCTTTATTTTTGTTTACATTACTTCTTTTATTGCTATAATTATAGTTGTGGATGTGTTTGCAGACAAATCTTTACGTTCTCGTCAGACTTTGTGCCTGTAATTACATGTACATTTTATTCACGTGTGCTGCTGGATATCATAACAAATTTGTAAGTCACAATAAAGGCGCTATTGTTTAACATACGAACACTCTGGTATTTCACTGTTTTTATGAACCATTTGGAATATTATCACCTCTGTTTTTCTCTGTACTTCTAGTTATGTTCCATTTAGTATCTGAAGTCCCTGTCAGTGTGTGAACTGTCAGTTTGCACTGTATCACAAATTAAGTATCACATCTCATGTTTTATGTTATACACAGAAACTGATTGCTTTCCAATATTAGTGTTACATCGGGGTATCTTTTTACAATGATAGTGTAGTCAATATCTTTGTATGTTATGAAACCTGATCCTGCACTTCCCTTAGAACTATGTAATATTTTAGAACACTGGCATGATCATTAAAGAGGAAACTTAGATAAAACAGACTGCTTTTTAAAAATAAACCTTGACGCTTTGTTATTCAGAATTAATAGTTCATTCACTTCCACTCTGAAGGAGATAGGGTAGGATAATAATGGCAGTGCTACATCAGCCAGAACAATAGATGGCGAAAGAAGATCCCTAACACTTGGAGTAGATTTGGTACTATAGCTTCTTTATGTGTCTACCTTAACCAGTCATGTAACCAAATTTGTATGCATCTCTGTGGTAATGCTCTTGTGTTTTCACAGTTATAGTGACTGCTATTGTTTTCCACCTGTAGCAGTTTGTGCTTTGCAGTTGAAATTTGGCAATACTGCTGCCAGCTGTCAGTGATCTTCTTTTGCTGAGTACTTCAAGGGTACTCCCAAAAGTAAGGTCTCCTATTTTTTTTATAAGTACATAGACCCGTTCATTTCTTCAATGGTTTACATCAGTGTACAGCTTGAACATTTAGCTATTTTTCGACATAATCACCATTTCTGTCAATGCATTTTTGTCGATGCTGTGGAGTTTTTGTATGCTCATGTCATACCAAATCACTGCCATACTGTTCAGAAAGTTATGAACCTCTTCTTTCACCTCTTCGTCGGAGCTGAATTGCCTTCCGACCAAATGTTCTTTTAACCTAGGGAACAGCTGATAGTCACTTTGCGCCAAGTCAGAACTATTGGGTGGGTGAGTGATTATGTTCCACTGAAACTGTTGCAGGAGAGCAACGATTTGCCGAGCGATGTGTGGGCAAGTGTTGTCACGGAGAATGTGTACACCCTTGCTCAACATTCCTCTTTTCCAGTTCTGAATTGCCCATTTGAGTTTTTTCAGAGTCTCACAGTACCTGTCAGTGTCCCGTGGTCCCAGTGTGTATAAAGTTGACTGACAATACCCCTTTCCGATCCCAAAAAACGGTTGTCATGACTTTACCGGCAGACTGTGTTTGTTTGAATTTCCGCAGCTTTGGCGAAGAAGGATGCCGCCACTGGCGTGATTGTTGCTTGGTCTCAGGTGTAAAGTGCTATGCCCAGGTTTTGTCGCCCGTGTCCAGAAAGTTGTCCTGTTCAGCTACAGGGCGGTGAAGAAATGCGTGGAAGCATCAGCTCGTTGCCGCATGTGGTCCTCAGTCAGCATGCGTGGTACCCACCTTGCGCACACCTTCTGGTAGTTCAATATTTCCATTAAAATTCTGTGAGCAGTGCTTCAGGAAACCTCAGGAACCAATATGCAGAGATCATCCAGGGTGATCCACTGATCTTCATGCATGCTTTGCTATATCTTCAATACTGTCTCCTCAGAAATTGATGGTCTCTCGCTTGTTTGTTCGTTGTGAATTTTGGTCCGACCAGCTGCAAACTCTACACCACTTACGAACACTTTTGACATCCATACACGACTCACCATACACTTCGGTCAATTGACGATGGATTTCAATGGGCGCAGTGCCCTTAGCATTCAAAAACCAAATAACTGCGGGCAATTCGCACTTGGCGGTAACATCCAATGGGAGCTCCATTCTCAACGGCTGTCAAGCCAAGCCTGAGTGCCTCAGCGTGACATGCGCATGTTTGCACACAGCGCGTGAAGCTCTCTTCATAATAGTGTGACCAACTGCCACACACAGTTCTGTACTTATAAAAAAAATAGGAGACCTTACTTTTTGGATTACCCTCATATTAATAGCAATGCAGGAAGTTGTCTGCTTGCTCTTATTAACTACCTTCAAAATTGACTAAAGGTGATAATTTCAGGAGAAAAAACTGGCAAACTGTGCACAGATTGACAGTGAATCGTATTTAATTTATGCTAGGAAACTGCTGAGTTCAAACAAGGGATAGTGATCATTTTCACTGAGGAACACTGGCTGACTAAAACTTGCATACTGTGGAAACTGAATTCGACACATGTTGTTTGCAATGCTTGCTCATTGTCACTGGAGGTATGAGAATGATTGAGTGTTTCGCTAACATACTTTGAAAGTTTCAAATGTAAAGAAAGAATATTCATGGTACCTCTGTACTAAAAAAATCAGTAGAGTGGTAGATTGACCTAAAAAAGAAACTGTCAAAGCACTATACCAATTCGAAAGCTGGAATGCCCACTAGTGAGCCGTAAGGACACTGTTGACGTCCACTGAACTAGACTGAAAGATTCTAATGACGTACGAAATGTTATGTCTGGTGGTATACTGTAATTCATTTTCTGTATTACCACATAGAAATTTTTATTAACTACTTGAAAAAGGGTAATACATGAAATATTGTAGGTTGGGTTACAGTATTTGGAAATGGAAATCAAGAGGATAAACTGTGTTTCAATTCACATTTTTGTGTGATATTGTTGCAACACGCTAGTTTCCTGTTTTATAGAAACAGTTGCATAAAATCAACTATTAAAGGATTCCTGTACATGTATGAGCTAGTGCCGCTTCATTCTGTTGCAGTTTTGAACAGAAGCTGCTTGGAAAGAAATTTGGTTGTAAATGGGATAAATACTATTATTTAATTATTTTCTGGTCTGACTACAACTGTACAGCATATTGTGCAGAGCATTCAGTAGTGCACAGATACATTATGTGATCGAAGGTAACTGGACACCTGGCTGAAAATGACTTACAAGTTTGTGGCGTCCTCCATTGGTAATGCTGGAATTCCATATGGTGTTGTCCCACCCTTAACCTTGGTAACAGCTTCCACTCTCGCAAGCATATGTTCAGTCAGGTGCTGGAAGGTTTCTTTGGGAACGGCAGCCCATTCTTCATGGAGTGCTCCACTGAGGAGAGGTATCAATGTCGGTCAGTGAGGCCTGGCACGAAGTCGGCACTCCAAAACATCCCAAAGGTGTTCTGTAGGATTCAGGTCAGGACTCTGTGCATGCCAGTCCATTACTGGGAAGTTATTGTCATGCAACCACTCCGCCACAGGTGGCTCCATATCAATGTAGGCCTGTGCTGTGATAGTGCCACATAAAACAACAAGGGGTGCAAGCCCCCTTCATGAAAAACGCAACCACACCATAACACTACCGCCTTCAAATTTTACTGTTGGCACTACACATGCTGGCATTCACCACACCCACACACTGCCATCAGATCTCCACATTGTGTACCGTGATTCATCACTCCACACAACGTTTATCTGCTGTTCAGTTGTTCAATGTTTACACTCCTTAGACCAAGCGAGGCATCGTTTGGCATTTACCGGCGTGATGTGTGGCTTATGAGCAGTCGCTCGACCATGAAATCCGAGTTTACTCACCTCCCGTCATAACTGTCAAAGTACTTGCAGTGGATCCTGATGCAGTTTGGAATTCCTGTGTGATTGTCTGGATAGATGTCTACCTATTACACATTATGACCCTCTTCAACTTTCGGCAGGCTCTGTCAATCAACAGACAAGGCCGGCCTGTACGCTTTTGTACTGTTCATGTCCCTTCATGTTTCAGCTGCACTATCACATTGGAAACAGTGGATCTTGGGATGTTTAGGAGTGTGGAAATCTCGCATAGAGACGTATGACACAAGTGACACCCAATCACCTGACCACGTTCGAAATCTGTAAGTTCTACAGAGTGCCCCATTCTTTTCTCTCACGATGTCTAATGACTACTGAGGTCGTTGATATGGAGTAGCTGGCAGTAGGTGTCAACACAATGCACCTAATATGAAAAGCATATGTTTTTGGGGGTGTCCAAATACTTTTGATCCCATGGCACATATTTATTTCAGATTAAAGGAAATATTTGCTGAAAAAACAGTTTCATTTGTCTCGGAAGATATATTGTCAATAAAAAATTTGATTGTTGAATTGAGAAGAGACATGCAACTGATGAGGACATTACAAAAATTTTGCAATGTTCGTCATTAGGCTTTATTCATATTCAATAGGTCACCTTTCTTACACATAACATAGACCATTGAAGGGGAAAAGTAAAGACTGGAAGTTACTCACTTACAGTAAGTGTGAATGGACACTCCATTATCAATAAAATGTAGTTATTGTGCCAGACATGATGTGATGTGCAAAAATGCCGTATGGTAAAGGATTATAGTAAAAACGACATATTGTAAGATATCTTTGGAGAATATGTGCCAGTATTTGGAATAATAATACATGATGATGAAATTTTTCAGGATGTGCTGTGTATTGGTACTCGTGATTCTCTGTGTAAGTAGAATATTCTGGGTGTCCCTGGAAGAATGATCAGTATTCAGGGATATGACAGGAACAATCATTTGAAGCAAAAAAGTTGGGTAAAAATAGGCTCAAAAATGCATGCCTTCAGAGCTGTGAGGACTTCATCATCTTCAGTACTGTGAAGCAAATCTCTTCTACTGCAGGCTTGTTCTTTCCATATTTTTGAAGGTGGTAGAATGGACCAAAACAAGAAAAAAAGGTCTAGTAAACATGAGCTCTAAAAGTACATACCTTAAGACCTAAGAGCCCCTGTTCACCTTTGCTAATGTCTAACACATCTCTTGTAATGAATAACTGTTCATAGATCTTAAGTTATGGATTTTAAAGCCCATGTTTAGAGACAAATATTCCTTGTTTTGGACCATACTGCCTCCTCGTGGAATCTGGAAAGCAAAGAGTTTGCAGTAGAAGAGATTTGTTTCACAGTATTGAAGATGATGAGTGGCTCATAGCCCTTACAGTATGTGTTTTACAACCCATCTTTCCTGGACGTTCTTGTTTTGAATGATAGTTGTTGTCGTATTCCTTAGGTTTTGGCCATTTCTCCTGTGACACCCTGTATTTACAAGAGTTGCCAGCATTTCAAACCATGTTATTGATGTAGAATGTAGGTGTAAATGCATTCATTGAAATCTGTGGTGAACCTCTTCTTGTACTTAATGCCTTAGTACAAGTTCGCCAATTTTAAACACATGTATTTGTATGTGGGGGGGAGGGGAGGGGGATATTTCTGTTACTGTAAATAAAACAGTTCTAAGTGTTGAATGCTTCATGAATTCACAAATTGATGATGATGAAATAACCACTACTGCTATTGAAAGACTGCTCAAAGGGAACAAAGCACCAGATCCTGATGGAATTCCTGTTAGATTTTGTATATGTTGTGTTCTTTAATTCGACCCCTTATTTATTGTGTATGTCTTGTGCAGCAAACAGTTCTTTGACACCAGCAAAAAATAAAAGTCATTCCTGTTCATACTGGGTGTCTTTGGATCAAATTGAAACAGGTGATATTGGGTCCACAACTGATTATATTGAGATAGGGAACCAGTAGTCGGAAATGCATATTTATTGTGTTATGGATGTTGATGGCATATACTAAACAAGAACAATGTAGCTAATAGCAATTGTTCAAGTGATGACAGCCTGTCTTAATGCATGTATTGCAACAGCGCATGCAGTTCTGTCATGCTGTCACTGAGATCCCGAGTGTCTGTTGTACAATGGAACAGACGATGGATGGTAAACAGCATACAGCCCTGACCACCAGACACACTGTACACAACTTATCTCATAGTATGTGTGTCATGTGATGACCACATGCATCACACCAGTCCATTAACTTGTGCCACATGCACACTATTATTCCTGGTGTCAGTTGTCCATTGCACCAGACAGCTTGTAATGTATCCATGGTGAGGTGTGTTACTGTTTACAGTGCATGACATGTAGTCAGAGATGGAATGTTACTCATCGCGAGAGTTGGCTTTATTGTATGGTGATGGAGTTATTGTATGGTGCGGCAGGATGTAGTGCTAGCAAAACAGGACACATGTACAGAGAATGCTTTCCCAACAAGGGTCATCTTAATTGGAAGAAATTTATCTCCACAGATACCAACTTATGAGAGATGTGGTCATTCACGCCACAAAGATCTGGCAAGGTTCCCACTAATTACATGTCTGGACACCAGACTTTGAGATGTTGCCAGATCCTGTGGCTGCCAACTTGTCCATGAAAGACACATTTCGAAGAATATAGTGTGGAGAGTACTGGTGGAACAGCTATTACACCCCTATTGTAAAGGACGTGTTTGAGCACCAGGACCAACGGATTTTGAGCCCTGCATTCATTGCTGTCAGTGAAGTATCTACATTGCAGTGCTGTAGTGCTGAACTTTGTACAGTTTGTATTGTTCACGGATCAGGCTTCATTCTCTTGTGATGGCGTTTCCAACAGCCACCGGTGATGGTGTTTTCAAAATCTCAACGTCGTGTCTGGAATGAGGACAGGTCCCATGCCACCCACGTCAGTGGCCACCAGTAACAGATCTCTGTCAATATATGGGTAGGCATTGTCCAAGATCACATAATGGGACTTTATTTGCTGCCTCTCTGTTGGACATTTCCAGATTACCTGGTGTTACTGTGAGATGTGCTGCCACAGTTCGCGGATACTGCACCCCTTGCCATCCGCAAAAGAATGTAGTTGCAACATGATGGTGCACCAACCCATTTAGGTGTTAATGGCCATAAGCACCTCTATGACATGTACCCTCATCGTTGGATTGTGGATTGGAAGGGCCAGATCTAATACCCTTAGACTTCATATCCTGGGGCTATGTGAAGATCTTGGTGTGTGAGATCCCCATAGAGACAGATGAATGTCTCCTGGTACAAAAGACAAGGGATATTTGAGAGAGTGCTGCAGAACTTCATGCTCTGTTCCCATCCATGTACTGAGACTAATAGTCATCGCTTTGAACAATTATGTGAGCTATGTTGTTAAGTGGTGTACACTGTGTATGTCCATAATTCAATAAATATGCGTTTCTGACAATTGGTTCCCTATAAATATAATCTGTTGTGGACCCACTATCACCTGTTCCACTTTGACCCAAATTGCTTAAAGACACCTTGTGTAAGAGAAAAACATCATTTGCACAAACACAGAGACCAATATCAATCGCAACCATCCATTAAGGATACTAGAGCATATTGTAGATACTTTTGGTGTATAGAATGACAGCTCTCTTTAAATGTGGATAAATGTAATACCATGTCCATAACAAAGTGAAGTATCTTGTATCAGCTTAAAATATTTGCTAGTTAATTTATTTAGCCAAATTACAGCATTTAAATATCTTGAGATAATACTAGAATAGTGATATGACAGGAATGAACATGAAATCAGCTGTAGGGAATGCAAATCGCAAACTTTGATTTGTTGGGAGAATTCTGTGAAAATTGGTTCATTTATGAAATAAATCACGTATCAAACTCTTAGTGAGGTGTGTTCTGTTCTGTTCTGTTCTAATGAAATAAGAGTGACAGTGAAGTAATTCAGAGATGCTGTGCTGTAATAGGCCCTCATAGTCTTCACAAAAGTGTGCCATAGGTGCTCAGAGAATGTAAATGAAAATCCATGAATGAAAGACAGTATAGTTACAAGACTGGCCTAGTTAAATTTAGAGAACCAATGTTAGAAGTAGACATGTATCTCATGTAGGACCATGAGAATAACATAATAGACATTACTGCAAACATTAATGCTTAAAATGTTCATTTGTTGCTCCATTCATACAGGAATTTCAGTTGACTTCTCTTCTTACGCACTAGCCCTAAGTACTCATGCAGTATAATTTGTTCTACTGCTGTTATGTCATTCAGTTTAACAGTTCTAAATGGTTATATTTAGCAAACTGAAATCTAAATTTTCAGCATTTAAAGATACTTGGCATTTTCTACAACAGACATTGGTATAACAGGTTCAGTTGGTGCACATTTTGCCTTCTTACAGGTGTTTTTTTGTTAAGCATTTGTACAATCCACAGATCATACTAATGCTATGCAACTGATGTCTGTTATATATTGGAGCATAACTAGTAGTGATTTTGTTGAATGTCTCCGAGATGTAACTACTATTTTTGTTCATTATACTGTGTTTGTATTTAATTAGCATATGTTAATGTAGTAACTGATATTGAATTTGGAAAATTATAGTAGACTCAATATCTAATTCAAAGTAACTACTGATTTTAAAATGCTGCAAGACTGCACAAATGAATAATGGGATTGAAAATAACGTTACAAAATGTACACAAAAATAATAAATAACTAATGAATATAGAATAATTATTTTTAAAATATATACTATTTATGAAATACATGGTATATATTGCCTATAGAATGTAATTATGTAGCATTGTGCTACTAAACATTTTCATCACATTCTGTTAACAATATCACTATCATACACCACATTTGAGAAGATAATCAGTTTGGTCTCAGGCCCATTGCTACTATTGTCTTTGTCATTTACTCCTGATGGAATGAATATGTAGCTATCCTATACCATCAGTAATGACATTTTGAATTCAGATAAATAGAATTGTATTAATGTATATTTGTAAAGTGTCCCAACCATGGAATAATGGCACATCTTAATATTGATAGATGTGTTATGCAATGAACATTTGCAAAGACTGAGGTTCTGTAGACTGAACTTTTTACTTAATATTGATAATCCCTATATTTACAAGCCTTACAGTAACTGTTGACATACGCACATGTTTCAGTTCATTTTCATTATTCCATTGATTCTTTGGAACAAAGTTTATATAAACATTTTGGTCAGTGTGCTTCACATTTCTCATATAGACGACAACTTAACATTGTTCCTCATTTTACACCTACAAATGTGGCTGTTTAGTGTTTTATTTATTTCGTTATTTATTTATTTATATAGATTTTTTGTGTAGAGTCAGCATGATGGCTTTTGCAAATGTAAAATGTGTGTCTCTTTTTTTCTCTGTAGTGTTCAGCCCTGAGGTTGGTTTCAGCAGTACATCATTCCCCTCTTCTGTATGTCTTCCTCTTCACATCCGCATATGTAGTACATCCCACATCATTCATGATCTCCTGCATGTATGATATTCTTAGATGTCCCTGGTGATTCCTTCCCTCAATAGCTCCTTCTGCTACTATTTCAGTGGTGTTGTGTTGTACAATGATCCTCGTTTTGATGTACTCTTCCAAGCAACTCTTCATTGGTAACTCTGTTTCTCCAGTTGATCTTCATCATCCTTATGTAGCATAGAATCTCCAGGGCTTTCAATCGTCCTCACTTGTTTTCTTATTGTCCAAGTTCCACAGCCGTATAGGGCCACAATCAAACAATTGCTTCCATGATCTGTTTCCTTATTTCCAGACTGGTGTTCTAGCAGATGAGTAAGTTCTTTCTCAGATTAAATGCATTTTGTGCGTGCTTGATTCTGCTCACAATTTCTTTCTGGTTTCTATTATCCTTCATGGTCCTGCTTCCCACGGAGGTAAATTGCTGTACCACATGTAGCTCCTTTCTTACAGTTCACATTCTCAAAGGCTCATACTCTTCTTCAGTACTGCTTACCATCACATTAATTTTCACTTGGTTACTCTCATAGTGTATTAATTATAGAAAGTCCTTCCCATAGTGCCAAGGACATTGTCTAGATCTTACTTTGTCTTTGTGGTCGCAGCAGTATTGTCTTTGTAACCCATCTCAGTAGTTATTTTTGAATTTAGGGTATTTTGTGTAATAGACAATGTTCTAACGGACACTTTTCTAAAAACAGTCGTGTCAATTGCGATGTTGTAACTTAACCCACTGCAGAGATATTCATATTTTTGCTAACGTCTCTAAACTGAAACATCATCGTGCGCTTACAAACTAAAATGGCCGCCATTTAGTAAAGGTGAAAGGTAAAATTTTTTAAAAACTGTTTTGAACTTGTCAATTATACGGTAACCACATATAAAACATTAACATATTTAAAAACGGTCAAGCAACCAACTTAATTTTTATTGGACCACTTCATTGACCCTAATTTACCCTATATCACAAATTCTATAACATATCAATTTTTTTCTGGAATTTATGTTTTTGTTCTACTACATTTATATTACTCAAGAACAAAGTTACATATCTCTGTAAACTATATGTGAGTAAATAGCAATTTCATTTCTATATTGTACCTCTGAAGAAATCATAAATGCTGTTGGAATACCACTAGGAATACGATGTTGATGTGGTAGTGAATGAGTGAGTTTTTAAAAGTGGAAGATGATAGATAAGTTGTGAACAAATATTCTTGTTCTGTAGCGTATAATGAAAACATATGAGTCAAGTATAATTTGATAAGTGTTTTAAGATGTTGATTACCTTGCATTGGGCTGTGTTGCTCGATATTGGGCATTACATCCAAATTTTAATTTCTGTTCACAATATAACCCACTGAAATGAGATAGTTACTCCGTGCAATTTAAATGATGTCTGTTGTACATTCCTGTAGCCTTTAAAGATATTTTGTTCCCTCCAGGTCAGCTTTACATAATGAATTAATTCATATTGTTACAAATTCAATATAGGATCTAACAAAAATGGTGTGATCTTTGTTAATGTCTTCAGCAGTGATAATTTATGGTTATTAATGCTAGTTTTTATTTCCCTGCTGGATTTATGCTCTGTCTATCCGAGAAAAAATAATATGCCCTGAACAGTTCACCAGAAAGCATTTAACATTTTTTAAGACACAGGGTTCAACTTCTGAAGAATTGTTTCAGGTAACCTTTACGGTTGCATCATATTGGCTCTATGTTAAACTATGTGCAGACTCTGTTAAAGATTAATGAAGACATCATCACACTTGCTGAGAGATGAATGTGAGATGAATGAGGGTGCAGTCAGTGCACAAGCACAGATATGGATCACAATATGGCAGCAATTTGACACTTTATAACAACATTGTCATCATTTATTCTTTCTTCCTCTGTTAACCAACTGTACTTGTCATAGAGTTCATAGTTTTTTTGATGATTTATTCGTGATGGGATGTTTTCTCTGTGTGGCAGTATATTTCATTGCTTACCGTAGTCAACAGTTTTTGTAAATTTTTCCCTTCATCCTAATCTTATATTGAATGGTTGGACCATCTAATATCCTATTGGTAATATGAAACTTAATACGTTGGAGACCGAGCATTTAGAGGAATTTTGGGCCTAGGAAACAGGCAATTTATGCTAGTTTTCAAATTGTTCTGGGCATGTATGTAATCAATGTATCTTGAGGAGTAATATATACCAAAAAAGGGCTAAGCTTAGAGATTTATTTTTCATATTTACTTAGTTCACTGGTAGAGTACAAATTTTAAAATAATGATGACAGAAAGTACAATTATCCTCCAAAGAAAAACGTGAGATTATGACTTATTGAGCCATGTCTTCCTTTTGAGCTTTCAAAATTTCTTGCTTACTCTACAAATGTGATGTATTTGTAGCAGAGTTACAGCAAACTGCGAAACCTAATGAGTACACACAAAAAATTTCGTCAATGGGATCATATTGTCTCAACCATTCGTGAAAGCAGGTGCTACATTTGCTAATGTTTCCTTTTAAATAATTCTGTAAATTGACAAGGGAAGGCAGAACCATTCAAGGGGCAGATCACAAGACACCTGTGTATCGTTCTCATATGAAATGAGTCCAGTTTTTGAGTAATAGATAGCTCATTCCTTGAGAAAAATCACAACCTTCTCTATAAACAGGCATGGTCGTTTTATCACGAAGTTTCGTCCCGAGCTATGCCTGGGCTTGATCTCCAAGGTGTTAAGAGATCATGTGTTATTTTTTATAGCTTGCAAAGACCCACTGTATCACAGTAGGCTTATGTGTAACTCTTATATTTTAAGAAATTTTATGAAACATGGTAAATTCTGGAAAAAAATCTCCAAGGATGTTTTTAGTTTCATCATCAGATCCATGTCAGCTTTAAGGAAATAAATTTAGAATTTGTTGCTCTGTTGACATCTAGGTCATTAGAAATGCATCAAAACCTCTGTGTTGACAGAAATAGGAGATGAAATTGATTTTGGGCTTTGTCAAGGAAACATCCTAGCATTCACATAGGAAAACATATATCCAATTAGCCAAAATGGCGTTCAAGTATCTCTCTTCTCTATTCTGCACATCACCATACAGTGCTAATATCAGAATCTGTAGGGTGGAATCTTATGATTTGTATGTCATATGCTGCAGCTCGTGTTCCTGTATGGCTTATCTTTTCGTCGACCTCTATACCTATTTTTCAGCTTTCTTTTACCACATTAGATCAATGTATGACGGCATACATTATATTAGATTATTTACACAGTTATCCAAAATAACTTTGGTTTTGCAGATACACTCACTGAAAAGGAACGTGGAAGTTATCTATCAAAGTTGTGACTGAGCTGAAATAGGCTATTGAAAAAACAGAGTCTGAGAGCAAACTTGTACCATAAAACTAATTCGGTGAATCTCTTCACCTTTACAGTGTACTGAAATTGTCTTTGTTCTACATTTTGTGTGTTATGAACTCAAATAATCCTGTTGTACCATACTTCAAACAGTCTGTAATTCCCTATTCTTGAAATAACCTACCAATTAAAAAATAATAATAATAAAAAAATAAAAAAAACTTGGCACACCAATGAGAGTGGCTTATCTACTGTCTCAGTGTCGTCATTGATAATGACTTTGCTGAATATGTGCGAAGTATATGCTGCACTAATTATACACTACCTGACAAAAAAAAAAAAAACTACCTGAAGCACCCAGAAAACCTAGTACAATGTCAGTGTAACTTCATACAGAAATGATTTAGAGCTGCAATTCTCTGTGACTTATAGAATGACCACCAGAGTTCAGCATTGTTCTTACGAGGCTTGTTGGGGTGTATAAGTAGCAACAACAATGTCAGATATTAAGTTATCACTTTGAAGGACATGGAGATGCCGCATACTCGTGTGAGACAGCATATCAGCTTGTGACATAGTTCAACCTCATTGTGGGTCTCCATTTGACTTGGTGTGGAAATCATGCAATATTTATGGAGCATTCGGATGCGACAGTGATCCGGTACTGGACTACGTAAGAACATCATGGCAGGCATACTCATTGTCAAGTTTCCGGTTGATCATGTCTGACCACCACAAGGGAATATCCTTTTATTGTGCACCGACCCTATTGTAACCCCTGGACATCTGTCCCAGCCAGGGGAAAACGAGTGTTGGACTTGTGCAAGATTCTGTGTCATCCAGCACAATTGGTCAGAGACGAGCAACAGCTAGACTAGAGAATCACTGTCCTATGTGAAGGCTGCTGTTAATGCCACAACAAAAACAGTTGTATTTGAAGTGGCACTGTGACAAGGAAACTTGGCCTGTCGATGCATGGCATCACATTGTGTTCAACAATGGCTCACGGTTCTGCATTACCCTAGATGATCATTGTTGACAGTGACCTCAGATCATATCCAATGACTCCTCACACCATGACAACAGGAGTAATACCTCTGTGCACCTCCAAAACATTGGAAGAATGGGACCTCTCCTCAGATCTCCTTCTGGATGCTTCCCTTTCTCTGTCAGCCAGTGTATGTATAAGTTAAATGCCCTATTATATTGTTTCTCTCAAAGATACTAATGCTACAGCACTGTGGAAGAGCCTCTGTATAGTTTGGAAATAAAGGGGACGAACCCGCAAGAAGGTGAAGGTTTAAGTCCATCTTTGAGTCTTGGTGGGATGGCATAATTGGAAATGCAGTCTTTTAAAGTTAGGGGTCCAAATTTTGAATCCTTGTCCAGCATACTGTTTTAAATTGTCTTATATAATCAGTCCAGCATATACTCCACATAGAGTGTTTGTTCCCAGCAACAATCCTGAGACTATGGATAAGCCGAACTCCCATTGATATCCCTTGTTTTGAAAGCGTTATTCCTGTAGCACTGTAAGAGAGTTTTAGAGAGTGGAAGGAAAGGAGAGGAGCCTGTGACAAGCTGGAGATTTGAGTGAGTCCTAGGAGCATGTTCAGGTAGCATTTTTGCTAGCACATTGCCTGTGAAAGGGAAGGACCATGTCAAAACCCAGTCTATTACCCATCCACTATAACAGCACTTTGTGTTACAGTTCTCTCAACTGTATTGTCAAATGTTGACTAAAGCAGTGTCCAGTGTTTCTCTTTCCTCCCTTATTGCTCAGAAGATATACCCCACCTCCTCCCCCTCCTCCCCCCAAAAGGTGTACATGTATCCCGTTTGCAGTAGTTAACAACCGGGAATTTTTTCATCCGGGAATTTTTTAAAGTTCTGGATGCAGAATAATACTGCAGCAACAAAAAAATATGAACAACAGCAAAAAACGAAAATAAAACTTAAGTCGCAAAGGAAGACTCTGCAGGAGAGACGCTCAGTAGCTCGGTACGGGCTTTTGTTGAAGTTTCGAGAACATACCTTCACCGAGGAGTCAAGCAGTATATTGCTCCCTCCTACGTATATCTCGCGAAGAGACCATGAGGATAAAATCAGAGAGATTAGAGCCCACGCAGAGGCATACCGACAATCCTTCTTTCCACAAACAATACGAGACTGGAATAGAAGGGAGAACCGATAGTGGTACTCAAGGTACCCTCCGCCACACACCACACACCGTCAGGTGGCTTGCGGAGTATGGATGTGGATGTAGATACACGACAAAACATAGTGCTCATACTAGTGTATGCCAACAGCAAAGTGTGTCAAAGGCTTTAGGAAGACTTCCTAACAACAAATTGCCTCCAATGAGTGTGACGTGACAGCTGTTTACATTAGATTTGTTTGAGCAGTTGCGGGCGGGCTCTTGTGCATGCGCAGTAGAGTCGCATATGAAGCGGTGCCTTCTCTCGCTTCTGGCTACAGATGTGTGGCTGGGCGCCACTACCTAATATTGCCCCGGTTCGGGAATATCGTAGATCCGGGGCTGATGCCAGAGCAGTCTTGAGATGTAGTGGGGAGGTGGGTAGTCTCCACGTGACGTGTGTTTACGTTTAGTGATTTTGCTGTTTCCTCGTCATTTATTGCTCTCAAATTAAATGGAAACAAAACGGATTTCTGTGCTCGGGAGCTATCAAATGAATTAAAATACATTCGCATAGCTACGGAAGGCTAAAATATGTTATTAGTTTCAAGTTTTATTTCCACCTTTCTGACAGTCAAGCATTAATCGCCTTGCAGCATAATGAAGTTATTTTTGTCGATTTGCTAAAGAGATTTGGCTTTTATTCATCTTTTGCGCAGAGGCAGTCAATTTACGTGGAACGAAGTGTTTAATTTCACACTGTTGGCTAGTTTGAATTGTTCGCTGCATTTCAAGTGCACGTTTTCTATCTTCTAGCTCATATGGCATTATGCCAAAATAAAGAACCAAACATGAGATAATACAGTACAGTCATGCAAGAAAATTTACATCCGAATCTGGACATATGAAGGTGCACTTCAAGACGAATTTTGCATTTTAGTACGGTTCACGAAATTCCGATACTCTTGAAGTATCATTTGATGTCTTGTTTCTTTTATGACATAATGCAAGATCTTTTAATATTTTACACATACGAACATCGGGCTTTCTGCGTTATCGTAGCTGCGCAAGCGCAGTGACGCCTGTTATCTTGCGCTCTCTGGCAACTGCTCAAACGAACCTATTTCTAACAGGTCACGGGAAAATATTGCGAATGGTGGTTTGAAAAGCGTTACTTTCAAAGTAAATTTCCTTTTACGCAAGATGAACTATGTGCGAGAATGTACGATGAATTTCTTAAATCACAGAGCGTTTGACTCTCATTTAAAAATCAACTCTTTGAGGACGATCATCTAGAAGAATTTCGAGCCCAGAAGATCAGACATTTACTTCGTTATTAAAAATTTTACTGGCACATTTGTGTGATGTATCTTAAAGTGTAACATACGCAAAAAAGATCAACATTATATTTAATCTTGGAGACCAATATTATATTGGAAAGCTTTGTTTTTCTTGTAGCAACACTATGTGTATTAATTTAAACCATTAATTTTTCTTATTTGTGTGTTCGCGCTACTTAAGATTGATCTTGCTATTGGCTGACTACATCACGTGTCCTGTGGTGTCATCAGCTGGCGCGATCACGTGACATGGGCTATGACTGGCTTAGAAAAGCGCGTCGCAATCGCGATTGCAGTGCTTCGGAAAGTAACATGCGGTATTTGGTGGAATTCGAATTTTTACCTTCGTAACACGAAAATATACAGCGTACATGTTTTGCTGCACATTAAATATTTTTTCGAAAAGGAGGATACTAGCTATACCCTACCGCCCAATAATGAGGAGAGATCTAGACTCAACTTTGATACACAGATGAGGAATGTTATGTAAGAAATTTATAAACAGTTGTGGTAAAGTAATAAAGGGTTGGTAAAAATGGAATAAAAGAAGAAATGAGGTGGCTTTATTGATTTGAAACCTACTTTTGTATGTAATACTATTACTTGAATAAATTACTCTTGATAATATAGAGGTTACAGGTTGTTAGGAGCTTCAGATATAGAAAGTTGTAAAGAAAGTGATGTTATTATCATAACAGACAGGTGGTTAATACCCAAGTGTGTACAAGATGTGTTTCTGTTGGAGGTGGTGTACTCCGACCTTTGAACTGATGTACTTAGCCAGTTATAGGTGACTTGCAGTTTAACACGGACTTCAAACCAACCTCTCCAGCGGTGAAAGAAGTGATAAATGACATATAAATGTCACAGAACAGAATAGGAATCAAACTTGAGAAGTTTGGATTAATTGTTAAGCACTTTACCACTGCACCACACCAATTGAATGATATAGAATAGTGTTTTGTGGTAGCATGGTAAATATGAGAAGCAGAGGGGAGTATGTTGCGTAAGATGTTAATTTGTACAGTGCATGAAGTTGTTTAGTTGACATGGTTGAGATGTTATTTTTGCTAAATAAGATATGTAGTGCCAGAGACTTTGTATGTGTTGTTTGTTCATGACTTGTGTGAATGTTCAGCATAAAACAGAAATACTCTAATTCACTATGTTCAGATGTTGGAGGTGTGCAGTATAGCAATGAGACTGATGTTCTTAAAAATAGTATATAGAAATGTATTGTGGTTGAGGCACATACATCCAACAGTCAAGGATGGTGTTGCCAAGGGAGCCATACTTCAGAAACCAGTCATACAGTGAGTCTTGTCTCTTGAAAATCAGCCGGTAGAGGAGCTAGGTGAATATCAACAATATAATTTACTGGAGTAAATTCTGATGGCTACAAACATTTCGTAGGTCCCAAACTTGTTGTACCGTGTGCAATTGCAAAATACAGTGTAAATTTTTTGGTGCAGCCTTGTAATTGTAATGAAATTTGTTATCTACATGTGAGATGATTAATATCCATACTGATGAATATAATCCTTGCTGTTAATGTGAAAGTCTCCACAAAAATATTCTCAACCTACTTGATAGTTCAGTCTTTAAAATCATACAAAATGATAATGTATTTATTGCTCTGTTTGAACAGTATGAGTTGTGTGAGAAAAGTAACGAGAGTGATTTTTTGTCTATCAAAGTTTTTATTGTTTTCAAACAAAAATATTGTCCCATTCAAAGTAGTCAACTGGTAAGGCCTGTAACATGTCAGTCACATTCCTTGGACTGTTCTCTACAGTCCCAAAATGACATCCTGTTATGACATTTCTCAATTTTGGGAACAGAAAATAGTCACAAGGACTCAGATCAGGTGAATAAGAGGGTTGTGGAACGACATGAATGTCTTATGAGGTGAAAAATTCCATGATGGAAGTGGCCAGGTGACATGGGGGCGTAGTCATGATGCTGTATCCTTGCATCCTTTAGGATGCATTGTCTGTTCTCACTCAGTTCACCCTTTTCCTGAGCCTTTCAAGGACATCCTTATAAAACACTTGGTTGACAATTTGTCCTGAAGAACAAATTCTTTATGCATGATACTGCTACTTCAAAAAAGCAAATCAACATTGTTTTAATCGCTGATTTGCTCATTGGAGCTTTTTTTGGTCAAGGAGATGTCTCGGTGTGCTACTCCTCTCTTTGCTGCGTTGTCTCAGGATCGTACTAAAAAATCCAGGATTCATCAGGATTCATCAACTGAACCACTCATGGTTGTCGGCAGCACTCTTAAGGGATCAGTGCACACATTTCTTCAATTGTCCTTCTGCTCTGTTGTGAGGTTTGTCAGCACCATTTTGGCACAAACCTTTCACATGTGCAAAACTTTGGTCAGAATTTAATGTACGGTGAAAGTGGTTAAATTTAACAGTTCACTTTTTATCCTTGGTGTTAAACACTAGTCTGATCTGACAAGAGCATGCACACATTTGACATTTTTGTCAGTTTTTGAAGTTGAAGGTCTCCTTAAGCAAGGTTTATCTTCAACGTGTGCTTGGCCTTCCAAAAATTGTGTGTGCCAGCATAAAACTTGTGCTCTTGATCTCATAGGCCTGTTTCAACTTTTCAAAGGTCACACTCATAGATTCTGCAAATTTAACACAAAACTTGTTGGTACAACATTGTTTTAAATTCCACTATTCCATTTTCGTAACACACAACTTCACTGATCGTTCTCTCAGAAATCACATGATGGTTGTACTGAACTGAAAGTCAGACTGAGCATCTGGAAGGGCTGAATGCACCAGTCTACACAAGTAGAACAACATAATGTTGCCAGACTCAATTATTACTGCCGTATTTGGTGAAGTTTAAGTTCTATGCAAAATAAAAGGCTTCATATTCATGTAGTATGAGACAAAACAAATGATAGTTCAGGATGAGTGCCTTGAAGTCACTACTCTTGCTGTCATACTTAATCTACTGTTTTGGAAGGTGTGTGAGAAGCATAGACCCAACAAAATGAACAGTGATATTTCCAATGATAGTTAACTTTTCTATTTGTTCCAAGGAGGCAGTATTTGGTAGAAGAGACTGAAGAAAGTGGAAATGCAAACTAAATCAGTTCTGGACATGGTCAACATTTTTGTGTACAGAAAATAAAAAATGCTACACAACTAATTTGTAATGTTGACTGACAAACAAAACTGTGATTTATCTTATGAAAATGTTCATAACATTGCTGTAGTTCCAGAGAAATTCAAGAAATACGTGGAACTAATTGTTATTACTCTGGTTCTAATTTTTAAATATTTGCTTGGAAAAGGAAATTCACATTTAAAAAATCACATACAGAGACAAAATGAATTTATAAATAAAAATAATCAAGACAAAATAAATACAGTTTCAGTATAATATATAATGACATCTCATATTGCTTAAACAAGGTATGATAGTCAATTGAGTAAACATTTGTTGTTCTACATTATTACTTATTGATTTCACTGTTCCTCTACATATATATTCCGTAGGTCCCTCATTGTTTTGAAACACAAATTGTACATTCTTTCTTTTTAAGGGTTTGTTTTCAGTGATTTTGTTCATTTGATTAACCTGTAAGTTCAGTATCAGCTTGCATGTACTTTCTGCTGCTGTTTTGATTACTATTTCCCACTTTAGTTTCATTATCAGTCATTTTCTTTGTTTATTTCACACCACTGAGTGTAGATGGTTTGGTAATGAACTCCTTTCCACTCCTCGTTGTTGGCATGGTACAATAAATCAGTTTCACTGTGTACAAGAATGGGGAGACCGATGAGATTTTGATTAGATACTGATGACATTCTGTGGGTCAAATGAATAATGAAAGGCTCCATTCAAACAAGATAGGTTACTCAATAAATGTTACCAAAGTTAGTTATTTCCTGTTTCAAGAGAGGCAATGCTGAGAGCAGCAATTATGAGTCTCACGGTTGGTGAAGCGAAAGTTTCAACATTCACTTCTCCATGAGAGACTTAATTAAATCTTGCCTCTTATAAACTCATTGGACCACAATGCATCAATATGGGCAATGTTAGAACACATTGTAGGGCATGGCAAAGCAAACAGCACTTTAAAATAACTTTTGTTGGCGGGAATATTTTTGAATTGGTAGGAAGAAGTTATTTTAGCTCTTTTTCAGAAAATTTAAAAAGGGAAATGGACAGATTAAAGTTAGATATAGTGGGAATTAGTGAAGTTCGGTGGCAGGAGGAACAAGACTTTTGGTCAGGTGAATACAGGGTTATAAATACAAAATCAAATAGGGGTAATGCAGGAGTAGGTTTAATAATGAATAAAAAAATACGAGTGCGGTTAAGCTACTACAAAACAGCATGTGAATGCATTATTGTGGCCAAGATAGACATGAAGCCCTTGCCTCCCACAGTAGTACAAGTTTATATGCCAACTAGCTCCGCAGATGATGAAGAGATTGATGAAATGTATGATGAGATAAAAGAAATTATTCAGATAGTGAAGGGAGATGAAAATTTAATAGTCATGGGTGACTGGAATTCGAGAGTAGGAAAAGGGAGAGAAATGAAAGAGGAAGCCACCTGGTAGAGTTTTGCACAGAGTATAACTTAATGATAGCTAACACTTGGTTTAAGAATCATAAAAGAAGATTGTATACATGGAAGAATCCTGGAGATATTAGAAGGTATCAGATAGATTATATAATGGTAAGACAGAGATTTAGGAACCAGATTTTAAACTGTAAGACATTACGAGGGGCAGGTGTGGACACTGACCACAATCTATTGGTTATGAACTGTAGATTAAAACTGAAGAAACTGCAAGAAGGTGGGCATTTAAGGAGATGGGACCTGGATAAACTGACTAAACCAGAGGTTGCACAGAGTTTCAGGGAGAGCATAAGGGAACAATTCACAGGAATGGGGGAAAGAAATACAGTAGAAGAAGAATGGGTAGCTCTGAGGGATGAAGTAGTGAAGGCAGCAGAGGATCAAGTAGGTAAAAAGATGAGGGCTAGTAGAAATTCTTGGATAACAGAAGAAATATTGAATTTAATTGATGAAAGGAGAAAATATAAAAATGCAGTAAATGAAGCAGGCAAAAAGGAATAAAAAGTCTAAAAAATGAGATTGACAGGAAGTGCAAAATGGCTAAGCAGGGATGGCCAGAGGACAAATGTAAGGATGTAGAGGCTTATCTCACTAGGGGTAAAATGGATACTGCCTACAGGAAAATTAAAGAAACCTTTGGAGAAAATAGAGCCACTTATATGAATATCAAGAACTCAGATGGAAATCCAGTTCTAAGCAAAGAAGGGAAAGCAGAAAGGTGGAAGGAGTATGTAGAGGATCTATATAAGGGCGATGTACTTGAGGACAATATCATGGAAATGGAAGAGTATGTAGATGAAGATGCAATGGGAGATACGATACTGAATGAAGAGTTTGACAGAACACTGAAAGACCTGAGTCGAAACAAACCCCGGGAGTAGTCAACGTTCCATTAGAACTACTGACAGCCTTGGGATAGCTAGTCCTGACAAAACTCTACCATCTGGTGAGCAAGATGTATGAGACAGGCGAAATACCCTCAGACTTCAAGAAGAATATAATAATTCCAATCCTAAAGAAAGCAGGTGTTGACAGATGTGAAAATTACCGAACTATCAGTTTAATAATACACAGCTGCAAAATACTAACACAAATTCTGTACAGACGAATGGAAAAACTGGTAGAAGCCGACCTTGGGGAAGATCAGTTTGGATTCCATAGAAATGTTGGAATACGTGAGGCAATTCTGACATTCGACTTACCTCGGGCGCTGATAACCTCGCTGTTGTGCGCCCTAAAACACTACTACTAATCATCATCATCATCGACTTACCTTAGAAGAAAGATTAAGGAAAGGAAAACCTACGTTTCTAGCATTTGTAGATTTAGAGAAAGCTTTTGAAAATGTTGACTGGAATACTCTCTTTCAAATTCTAAAGGTGGCACGGGTAAAATACAGGGAGCGGAAGGCTATTTACAATTTTTACAGAAACCAGATGGCAGTTATAAAGAGTCGAGGGACATGAAAGGGAAGCAGTGGTTGGGAAGGGAGTGAGACAGGGCTGTAGCTTCTCCCCGATGTTATTCAGTCTGTACACTGTGCAAGCAGTAAAGGAAACAAAAGAAAAATTTGAAGTAGGTATTAAAATCCTGGGAGAAGAAATAAAAACTTTGACGTTCGCTGATGACATTGTAATTCTGTCAGAGACAGCAAAGGACTTGGAAGAGCAGTTGAACGGAATGGACAGTCTCTTGAAAGGAGGATATAAGATGAACATCAACAAAAGCAAAATGAGGAGAATGGAATGTAGTCGAATTAAGTCTGGTGTTACTGAGGGAATTAGATTAGGAAATGAGACACTTAAAGTAGTAAAGGAGTTTTGCTATTTGGGGAGCATAATAACTGATGAAGGTCGAAGTAAAGAGGATATAAAATGTAGACTGGCAATGACAAGGAAAGCATTTCTGAAGAAGAGAAATTTTTTGATATCGAGTATAGATTTAAGTGTCAGGAAGTCGTTTCTTAAAGTATTTGTATGGAGTGTAGCCATGTATGGAAATGAAACATGGACGATAAATAGTTTGGACAAGAAGAGAATAGAAGCTTTCGAAATGTGGTGCTACAGAATAATGCTGAAAATTAGATGGGTAGATCACACAACTAATGAGGAGGTAATGAATAGAATTAAGGAGAAGAGGAGTTTGTGGCACAACTTGACAAGAAGAAGGGGCCGGTTGGTAGGGCATGTTCTGAGGCATCAAGGGATCACGAATTTAGCGTTGGAGGGCAGCGTGGAGGGTAAAAATCATAGAGGGAGATCAAGAGATGAATACACTAAGCAGATTCAGAAAGATGTAGGTTGCAGTAATTGGGAGATGAAGAAGCTTGGACAGGATAGAGTAGCATGGAGAGCTGCATCAAACCAGTCTCAGTACTGCAGACCACAACAACAACAACAACGACAACAACAACAACAATAATTCAGAAATTTGGGAAATGTAATTTAATGAGTTTATCTTAGATGAAATACGGATGGCATATTGCCATATGAGAAGTCTATATAGGAGACTTCCCAACACAGACTTCTCAGATAGCTTGTTTACATACTGGAAAGGTTTGTGGTGCTTCTTGTAGTTGTGAAATCTCCTCATAATTCCGTGGTTTCCTGTTTATAGGTTCCAGGTATACTTTCCCATCTCAATACTTTGGCTTTCTCAGGTGTAAGTGTAAAGCTGATGACACACAGAATATTTTGGTATGACACAGTCAGAATATTTTGGATGACACAGAGTCAGAATATTTTGGCTCGGACTTCAGAGTGCTGTGAAGAATGGTTTGTGTCCATTAATCTGCTCTTCTACTAATCTTTAAACTTGTCATGTCAATTACAAGCAAGTGCTTAAGTGCTTATAGTATTTGATGGAAAACATTGGTTCTAAAATTTCAGCTAGAAAACTGATATTCTTCTTGAGCATACACATCTGGCTTTAAAGAGACCTGGACATGTTTCATCCCTTACTTTAAAAATGCATTACTGTTAATCTAGAAAGTTGTGATTTCGTTCTGTCATTGTATGTTATTAGCCAAAGCAGGAGTAGGAAAATCATGTAATTATTTTAAGAAGGTCATCAAATTATGTATGATTGTTTAATTATTACAATCTTTTTCTAATTGATAAATTATAATACAACTTTCAGTCAAAGATGGCTTTCATGACCAGATGTCTTAGCTTCTGTTGATTCTTACAGGTTGTGTGGTTGTGGTCCATGAAAGTTTCTGTTCTCAACATTTCCTCCAGAGCTGTGCTAGACACCCTCAGAAGTGGTATTGGTTCCATGAGTGTTGCTGACTGATGGGTCAGACATTGGATACAATCATAAAGACTGTGTAAAAGGGGTGTGGTAAAAGCTCACATGCGGCCAGCAGAGATTATCCTTGTTGGAAATAAAGACTTAAGTATTTACTGTCATCTATCAAAGACAATACTTATGAGGTGTGTGAGAAAAGTAATGAGATTGTATATTTCTTTGTTGTTTTCTTTCTAGCACAGCCTTTTTTTTCCAAACAACAATGTCCCTTTCAAAGTAGTTCCCTTCAGCAGCCATACACTGGTGGCATCATCGTTCCCAATCTTGGGAAAGGCTTCACTGCTAGAGCCTTTAACATGTCAGTCACATTCTTTGGAATGTTCTCCAGAGTCCCAAAAGTCATCCTTTTAAGACATTTTCCAAATTTGGAAGAAGAAAAAAGTCAGAGAGACTCAGATCAGTTGAACAGGAGGGTTGTAGAGCAACAGGAATGCCTCTTGAAGTGAAAAACATCTGTGATGGAAGTGGCCATGTGACATGATGCAGTATCCACTTGAACGCAATGTCCAGTCTCACTTGATTCACCCTTTTCTTGAGCCGTTCAAGAACACTTGGTTGGCAATTTGTTGTGAAAGAACAAATTCTTTACGCATGGTACTCCTAGTGTCCAAAAAGCAAAATTAGCAAAATTGGCAGTGTTTTGATCTTTGATTTGCTCATTTGAGACTCTTTTTGATCATGTCTCAGTGTGCTACTCTGCACTTTGCTGCTTTGTCTCAGGGTTGTACTAAAAAATCCAGCATTCATCACCTGTGATCACATGACTGAACAATTCCTGGTCATTGGCAATATCTCAAGAACATCAATACACACGTTTCTTCAATTGTCCTTCTGCTCAGTTGTGAGAGGTTTTTCAGTCTCAGTTTGGCACAAACCTTTCACATGTGCAAAACTTTGGTAAAAATTTTGATAAATAGCGAATGTGTTTAATATGTACCCATCATCCTTATTGTTAAATGTCAGTCTGTACTCACAAGAGCATGCACTCATTCAATACTTTCATAAGTGTTTTAAGTTGGAGGTCTTTCAGAGTGAGGTTCTTCTTCAACGTGTTCGTGGCCTTCCAAAAATGATGGGTGCCAGTGAGAAACTTGTGCTCTTGATAAGAAATGTCACCCATAGGCCTGTTTCAACTTTTCAAGAGGTCACATTCATTCAACACAGAACTTGATGGCTTAACATTGCTCTAAATTCCACTGTTCCTTTTTTGTAACACTCAGCAAAAACACAACTTATTGTTCTCACACATCTTGTATGTATTAATTCTGTAGAGCATTTACAGTCTCTCATTTCTGAGTATACCTACGCACTATACATTGCTACTGGCTTTAGAATTTCTGAAGGTATTTATGACACTTTCGTTCATATTGTCATTGGTTTCTTCAAATTTCTTTACAAAGAAGTGAATGTCTCTGTTCTATTCACACGACCTGGTCAGTGTTTTGATAAACATACAAAGACTCCAACTTTTCCAGTTTATAGAAATGTGACTAAGACTTTCAGCAGCTTAGATTACAGAGGTACGATCTCTCTTCTGCCACTATCCATCATATCCAACACGTACTTTAGTGCATTTTTCGTTGCCGAGTCATTTATCTCAGTTAAGAGCTAGATGACACATTTTTCTAATTTACGTGGTGGGTAAGATCCAACAGTACACAGGAAGCTTAAGCTGTGTTTCTCCCTTTTCCAGTGTGTCATAGCTTATGAAAGAGAAATATGTAGTCCATAATGTTGAGTTCTTACTAACCAGATGCCTTGTTCTTGTTTCTTGATAAGCAAATGGCACAGATTACAACCACTGCTGTACTGCCTAGATTTTTAATGATGGATTTACTCCTGCAAACTTCAGTACCATCTAAATATTTGAAATCTTTTAATTTTATTGACATTTTCAACATTTTTGAAAGTACATTTACATTCACAATAATATTATCATTATTACTAATATTGTAATCACCAGTGATCATGCATTTAATGCAAAAGCTTGTGTTTGGAAGTATTGTGACACAAATCCTTATGTTGCACAGGTACCTGTTCCATAGCATCCTTGGTTACTGCTACATTTTTAAAAGTCAGGATAAACTTATTTTTGTCACAGAGCAGTTTCTTACAATTTTATCATCATTTTCATGTCTGGGTGCGGAGTTTATGAAATCAGGTGTGAATGTGGGCTGGTGTATGTAGGTGAGACTGGGCGTCCAATAAGCACAAGGTTAACTGAACACAAGAGATATATCCACCTCAAACAGTACAACAAATCAGCAGTGGCAGTACATCAGGAAGAGTGCAGGATGAAGATCGAATTTTGAGAGGCCCGCGTACCGGCGAAACAACCGTTTAGTTTGAGGAGGAAGATTAGAGAGGCTATAGAAATAGCCAAGCGACCCGACAATATGAATAGAGAAGACAGGTACTGACTTCCAGCTTCTTGACTGCCAGCTGTGACAGATTTGCAGAAGTGCAGCTCCTGCAAAGCATCAGGCGCGCGGTAGGCCACAGCAGTGGAGGGTAAACAAGAGTGCTGATGCGGCCTAGTCGATACTAGGCAGATAGTAAACAATGCCACGCTGTAATCGCACTCAGCCTCCTATTCGCCGATTTTCACCAACGGCAAGCAGTAAAGGAAACTCCAATGGAAAGCGCCCATTTCTGCCAATGACAACACGCAATGCAAAGACCAATAAAATGAACTCCTAATACCCTTCCTCCTCACTCTCACATCCGATGACAGCACTGCTCCATAGTATATAAGTATCTAAATTAGTACTCACTCAGCAGTTAGCAATACATCCTGAGGAAGGCGCCTAGCAACAGTCGCCAAAATGTTGGAATTTTACAGATGACAATGCGGCCTCAAACCCAGAAGAATTTTATTGACTGTGACAACGGCCGTGGAAGCCTACGTCTACAAGTTAGACAAAATTACATTAACCAGCAACTGGTAGCATTATTTGCAAAATGGCTTACAACTGCTTATACAGAGTCAGACGGCAGAGTTCTGAACAACAGCACATTATATTTTCCTTCAGTATGTTTGTACTTGTGGGCATTTCAGGTGACTTCTTTTCAGGTCACACCGGTTAGGAAGAGCTACGACAATTACATAGCTTGGCTAGAGTTTTGAGATGTCGAGGAAAAAAGCTTCAGCTTGAATGAAATTACACTACTGAGCACTAAAATTGCAATTCCATGCAACAAATGTCAAATTGCTATGAGGTGTACTTCATTTTTGAATGTGCAAGTGTTGGTATTTCAACACAAACATACGGAGTAGGTAGAAGCAATGCCATCCAGATCCTGAGTACAGTCAGAGTTTAATCAGCAGGATTGTCATTCAGATCTCACATTTGAATATTGAAGAAAACAGAGTCTCACAGCGGTAACATTGAATAAAAAGTCACAGGATTCCAGCTGCATCTGGTTATTAAAATTACACATTCTTTCGGCCAAACACTCCTTGGCCATTGTCAAGTGGTATGACTGCCACTGGGCTGCTGGTATGCCACCTTACATATGCTAGCTGCCAACTGTGATGTCACCGTTGCCTGCTGCAGCATCATCATATTTGGGGATACGTTGACCCTGCCTTTCATATGCCCACTTCAACTGCATGATCGCTGGATCCTGAGCTATGCTAAGCTACAGGCCACTGTCTCTATTTAGGGTGTTATTAGTGATTTTTATTTCAATGGCTTCTTTAATTACACAGTCCCAGAAGCCATAGTGCAAGCCATGACAGATGTTTCATCAAATTTTATTCGGTGCTCAGCTAAAGTACATTTCTTGGGGTTCCATCCTGTGTTGTTCCACAGTGTGTACTGTTTGTCTGATGTATGACAGGCCACATTCGCAAGATATCTTGTAGACCCCAGGTGATCAACTGGATCTTCAACTGGTCTCAGTAATTGAAGGATTTTTGTCAGAGGGCTGAAGATCAATTTGATACAGTGTCTTTTTCAGCAGCCAGCTTGTTTTGCCCAACATGGCTCCACAGAATGACAAAAAAAAGTTTCTTTTCGTGCTACTCATCAATGGTCTTATTGTGATTCCTGCTTGAAATCATTTCGTTTATTTGATGAACGTAGCCATTGTTCCTGAAGACACTGAATATGTGGCTCAGCTCATAGGATAGGTTATCGCTGTCTGTTATCGTTCTTGCATGATGCACCAATGTTTGTAACACTGTTCACTTCTGTGTTAGAAGATGTTGACTTATGGTGTGCCTAGTATCAGTGTGGCTGGGGTTTCTGTAGATGCTGTGGTTTCTGTAGATGCTGTGGTTTCTGTAGATGCTGTGGCTGAGGCATCCCTTTCATTTTTGGCTGATGAGGATGTCGAGGAAGTGCAATGCATTGTCTTTCTCTACCTCCATGGTGAACTGGATGCTACTGTTAATGCCATTGAGGCATTTCAGTAACTCATCAAGTTTCTCACATCCATGGGGCCAAATGACAAATGTGTCCTCAATGCATCGAAGCAAACAACTAGGGTTTAATGGTGCCATGTCTAAGGCGATATCCTCAAAATTCTCCATGAAGAGTCTTGCAACAGCTGGAGCCAACAGGCTATCCATTGCAACGCCATCCCTCTGATCATAATACTGGCTGTTAAGAAAGTAAGGAGCTGTAAGAGTGTGTTCAAATAGCTTGACCATATCACTTACAAAGAACTGGGATAGTAGCTCTAAATCTCTGATAGGCACATTCGTAAACAGTGCCACTACATCAAAACTGACCGTAATGTTACCCTCACTAAGCCCAAGATGTTTAATTCAGCTGGTAAAATACAATGTTTGCAGTGTGCCACATGTGTAGTGAACAGATTGGTCAAGTACTTCACCAGCTTGTTTGTTGATGAGCCAGTGGTGGGTACAGTTAGGCGGAATGGCATTCCATCTTTGTGGACCTTCAGTATATTTAAATGTTAGTTACAACTGAGAAGGTATTGTTATGTCTCTTGTAAGAAGGATAAATGTTAACCAGCACATGCCAGAATTTGATGACGGTGGCCTATCAAGAGTACGTTTTTATTGTTCGTCAGTATTGCTTCTTGTGTTGGTCAGGATACCATGACTCCAACATGACTATGCACGTAGAACCAACGAAGTCAGGAGGTCTATAGTCAGTGACATACAGAATCGCAACAGCCCCCACTTAACCACCGCCTAAGAGATTAGGCATATTATTTGTCCAGATGCACAGGATTTTACAGCCACATCATGTGTCTTGAGTCAGAATTTGCCTCGTTTGCAGGAAGATATATCCACACGGACAATGTGACATACCATTCATTACCACCATGCAGACCCACCACCTGGTGTGATGGTTAGGGTGCAGTTGGGTACACAACATGTTTTGGGCACCAGATATGTGTTGTGGCTGGTGACTGTGCCATATCTTTGATGTCAGTGTAACATTATCTTTCGAAAAGACCACATTTTGCTAGTGCTGTCCTGACCTACCTTGATACAGAGGTGGTTAAAGTGTATCCATGGCCAGCCCAAGCTCTAGGTCTCTCCAATCCATTGAAAACATCTGACACTCCACACTAGCACTCATAAGCCACTATGATTGGTAAACTATGGTGTAGAATTGAAGCAGCAGGTAGGACATGCCCTTATCTGTCAGCCAATCTTAGTTCGACTTGATGCCCAGCTGGGTTAATTCCTGCTGGCAGATCTGCCAGAGCTGGCAGATTGGTGTAATTAATTTCACACACTGAATACCCTCAGTCACTTACAAGCTGAATTATATATTCTGCCTACTATACTATACGCACACAGCAGATAAAATTCAGTAACCTTCTTCACCAGTAACTAACTAAACATTAGAGCGAGAAAGAATTTTCTTACAACATTTTTATGTTTAAAATGACTAATGATATATGTTATTTAGTTTTTGTAGATGGTTTATTAAACCATGAAATAAGGAGTCAATGAGACAATTGACGATTTTTTCTTCATGTGGAGCCATGGTCATATAAAACATACAGAAAGATATAACCATATTACGAAAAGGAAAGTTGTTACATGCCATATAGCGGAGATGCTGAGTTGCAGATAAACGCGTGCACACACACACACACACACACACACACACACACACACACATGCACAAACTTCAACTCACACACACATGACTGCAGTCCAAGGCAACTGTAGCCACACTCATATAACTGTCATTTGACTGTATGATAAGCTATATTACATTACCTAGATTTCAGCCTTAGACAATTTTGAAGTGCTACAAATGTTCTAAATGTAGACAGTTATTACAAAACAGGCTTTCTCTGCACCACTCCTCTTTCTAGCAATACTTGCTTTGCCCACATCCTACATCCCCATTTAAAATTGACTAAATCAGAAGGTGTACACAGTACTTACTGTTTGTAAATCATTTCATTGCTGGTCGTCTTATTTTTGAAATAGCAGAAAAATGGAAGACTTCAGGCTGCCAGTGCTTTGCCTCTGACCACTGCCACTAATAATAATAGCAATTTTACTGTCGCAGATGCCTGGTAGGAATTATGTTTGTAGTGGGTAGACTGAGTGAGGAAGATACAACTGAAACCTACTGTTTTTACCCCTCAGAAAATTTCATTTTTCCCTTCATTGGGTAATTACCTCCTGTTTTGCAAGCACTGTTTTAGAGAGTATCTTCCCTGTTCATGAACAATAATGTACTTAGGTTAATTGAATTATATTTGAAAAGCTGTGCAAGCATTTCACTGAAATTTATTCATTGATATTTGTTGTAAAGATATGTGGTAATTTTAGTTCCCTTTATGTGTGTTCTCATTTTCTCTACACATTTCTCATTCACAAAGTCTTTCAGAGGAAACATGTTTTTCAAATCTGTCTCGGGTATTGTCTACATGAATATATTCCATGATTTCTTCTTTATAGTTCCTTTCTGTGCATTATAACAAATTGTAAAGTGCTATATACAGGGCAAATCAGAACTCCTCCAGCTAACTTTCAGAGGTTGTTCAGGTATTATATCTGTATTAAACTGAAAATGTAAATGTCAATGATATGCACAGTATGTCTTGTTTCCATTCGCTCACAGTACATCCTGTTGACAACAGTAATGCCTTCTTTAACTCATTTCCCTCAAAAAGTGTGATTTGTTTCCATTAGCTCATGGTACATCCTGTTGAGAATAGTAATACCTTCTTTAACTTATTGTCCTGAAGTTTGTATTCAGTACTGTTTGGTTTTGTCTGGGCTTTTGTTATCCAGCACAGTTGGTTGTGCATTAACAGTGGTACACTGTAGTACTATGGATAGGTTTATTGATGAAGAGTTGGCCAGTATGCACTTTGTGTATTGTTCACTAGATGCAATGGAAGAGCAGCATAATGATGCTATGCTGAGCTGTTCCCGCAGCAGTGGCAATAAGATCACACTTCTTTTGTATCTGTTTGAGGATTGTTGCATTACTCTGCTTTGGTTTTGTACATTTTGGTGACTGCATATTACCCCTTTTCCAGTATTGTGCCAGCAATTTCACATAAATGTAACTGGGCCAAGAAACCGAATAAATCGTAATTACATTGTTATTTCTCTGTAACGAACCACCGGAGACCATGGGTCACTTACACCAAAATACTCAGAAGGTATCCGTGAACAACTTCTGCAAGTTTGTCGGTGGAATTCTGGTTTATACAGTATTTTTAAATTCTTGTCAGTGGACATGCTTTAAAAATTATTTTCTTACACTAATGAATTAACTGTTAGAAAAATTTGATGTTAGGGTGCAAAAATTCAAGTTGCAAACTTCACTTGCGGCTCCAAATTTTTGTTTAGTTTCTATAAAACTTCAGTGTAAGATCTCTGTATAAATCCTTCCTTCTTTCCTTTCCCATGCCCCTTTGTCCAGCCAGTGCAGAGCTAGGACTGGTATGGTACCTTTACAGTTTAACAGAGAATCAACCATACCTGTATTTAGGCTATTATTATGGCAGGGTCACCACTCCCAAACGCATTTTTTAACTACTACCACCTCCCCTTGGGGAGGAATCTGTGTACCCCTTCTGTTTATATGTAGGTGCAATTGCATGGTTAAATGTGACATCATTTTTCAAAGTATTTGTGCATCATGTATTGGATGCATGATGAGGGAACCAGCCCAGTATTTATTTCATTAGATGTGGAAAACTCTCCAAATACCACATTCAGGCTGCCCGGTACCTCAGCCCCCTCTGTTAATCTGCGAAGTGGATTCAGTGCAGGGCTGGCGCACCTTCCCTTGTCCAGAAGCGAGTGCTTAGAGTAATCAACTTCCATTTCTGTTGCCAGGTTCTGCCAACCGTTTTGAGCCATCATGACGATCTGTCACTGCAGGCTCCCCCCAGTGCAGGAGGTGCAGGTCAGTCGGATGGAAGTGAGCATGAGCAGGGTCCCTCCTCTCAAGATACCATGGATGGACTTGATGGTGAGGCACCATTACTACATTTTTAACATGTCTGAAGCATTTCCTTGTTAGAGGCATATTATTGGCCTTCATACTGTTCATTATAATACATTGTACAATAAGAGAAGTTAGTTCTATTTAGAAATCATCTTCAGAGAACTACAAAATTTATTCAGTGCCATACCATTGGAGCAAAGCACAGTGTTAAGTACCCGAGTATGATGTAATTAACTAGGGGTGGTAATTAACAATGTCACTCTGTTGTCATACACAGTAATCTGTTCCTGCTCTTCATATTGTTGTCCTTTTTTTGGATGTCCATAGTTTTAAATATGTATAGCTTCACAGCTTTGAGTTACTTCCTGCTTGCAAGTCCTTTGTCGCTGACAGGTTCCAAAAGGTGATACAATCATATAAAGAGTGCTGAATAGTTGTAATGGTATAATGGGTGGCATTCCTCGATTATTAGACAACTTATGCAGTATTGGAGCGAATGCAGTATTTTGCTGCAGAATTCTATTCTGTCAAATTTGTCAGTCTCAGGCTATTTCTCACTCCATTTCTAGAGTAGTAAATAACCCCATCATCTTTAGAAGTATTCATAATTTTACTGCATTGTTAACCACACAAGTATATTCACTAGCTCAGTTCATCCATCTCTAGTCTCTTAAATAGTTTAATCGTCTAATTTTTTGTTTGTTGTCCTTCATTCTTTTATGTATTTTGTTTGTGAGGTATACCTCTAGGGAACATATGGACTCAACCTCATACCAACCCTTCCTGACTCTATACACAACCCGTATTTTTTTTATACCTGAAGTTATGTTTACGCTTAGCTTCTTTTTTTAGCAGTTACGTTTATAGATCATACTGCTGTACGGTTCTGTAAATATATTCTCTTTAATGTTATAACTTAAGGATTTTCTTTTGCGAACACATGATGTTACCTTTTACCAGCCATTCAGTACCTTTCTTGCAAAGTACCTCCCATTCAAATTTGCTATATTTTCTCCATAATATTAATGCACCAGACAAATAAATCCATCATAAATCTCAAAGTTCTTTGAATATTTTAAGTCTCACATACAGTATTTAGTTCTCAATTGATTGCTGAGTGACTGGCAGTTCTTGGATGGTTTTCACACAAGTCCATGTCTTTGCCATGATTACACACTGAGTGCAGACTATTATTTCCAGACATCAGAAATTTAGTTTTGAAAACTCTGTTTAGGAAAAGTACAGGAGACCATTTTTATTACTCTTCTGTTTAGTTCTTTTGCTGTCCATGTTTGCCACTATTGTAGATACAAAAAACTTGTCAATTGGTTCTATGACTTCATTGTTAATATCTACTATTTCCTTTTCAGTATGTTAGTTGTAGACTGTTTTGGTATTATCATTATTTATTATCAGGTATACATGCAAACTAACTCTATTACTTCCTTCTACTTGAGCCGGCCGCGGTGGCCGCACGGTTCTAGGCGCTCCAGTCCGGAGCCGCGCTGCTGCTACAGTCGCAGGTTCGAATCCTGCCTCGGGCATGGGTGTGTGTGATGTCCTTAGGTTAGCTGGGTTTACTTAGTTCTAAGTTCTAGGGGACTGATGACCACAGCAGTTGAGTCCCATAGTGTTCAGAGCCATAGAGCCTTCTACTTGAAAGTAATCTGCACTAGAGGCAAACAGTGCATTGTCATCCACATAATGAATGAGTTTCATGCATATTTCCTTTACACATTCTTCATTTTCCTGGTTTATTACTATCTTTATAAAGTCTAATGAAAGCTGTAACATTGGTGTATGTATCTCATGCATTATGCTACTGTAAGCTGAATCAGTTGTTTGTTGAAATTGACTCAAAATCTATGAATCCCAGTCAAAGTGATATTTCATACTCATTGCAATGTTTAATAATTTTACCTACAACTTGCAATTGGTCCTATTCTAAAACCAATTTATTCCTTTGAAAATATAATATTTTGTATGGTTTTCTGTTTCCTTCCTTGTGAAATAAAATAATTTCAGTATTGTTGCAGTTCTGGGTAGTAGTACTCTTTACACACATTCTGCTAACTATTTTGTAAGTTCTTTTTGTATTACCTCACCTCCAGATTTAATGATTTTTATTGTAACACTGACATTTCTTCGAGAAAGCCACTATTTTGATTACTAACTATACATCTTTTTGATTCAACTCTTGACCTAGAGAAACATTTAAAGGAGTCAGGGAATGTTTGCACAAGTCTGTCTCTGTGTTAGTTATTGTGCCATGTGCCAATTTAACTTATGAAATGTGATTCCTGACAAGTATAATATTCCAGAATGAGATTTTCACTCTGCAGCAGAGTGTGCGCTGATATGAAACTTCCTGGCAGATTAAAACTGTGTGCCGGACCGAGACTCGAACTCGGGACCTTTGCCTTTCGCTGGCAAGTGCTCTACCAACTGAGCTATCCAAGCATGACTCACACCCCGTCCTCACAGCTTTACTTCTAGTTTCAAGTATAATATTCTTTTTTGTCTTATTCATATTCTTGTACTATTTCTACAGTATTTCAGTGTATCATCTTCAGTCTTCTCAAAGACATTTCTGAATAGTTTTGTTTAATTCACCATATTCCATCATTTTTGTGTTATAGTTTGTTTTAGATGCTTTGTTTGGGATTTTCTTTTGTTTGGCTCGCTTCATACTTTTTACTGTTTGCATAAATCAATTTTTTGAAGAATTTCACCTTTCAATGTGTTGGTATAACCTTCTTTATTCATGATGCTGAGCCTATTTAATTGAATCATTTATACCTCCCTGTTGTTAAATGGTGTCTCATAACCTACATTTCTGCCTTCCTGAAGAGTTTGTTCCTTTTTAGAGCACTATCTTTTCTTACTATGCACCTCAAAAGTCAGTGATCTCTTCCAATTGGAAAATAGTTAGGACCACCAACATTTTCTACAGTTTTCATATTGTTTGATAATATGTAATCAATTTCAACTTTAGTCTTATTTCATTCTTGACAAACCCGTATCCAGTTTATTTTATTTTGGAAGAATGTATTTGTTGTTCTTGAGAAATTCACTAACCTTTGACCTCTGTTATTTTTGACATTGTACACAACATTTCCAATTTAAGTGTTGTTATGTTCTTTTTATCCTTTACATTACAATTCCCCATTATCATCTTTTAATGGGATTTGATGAATGTTAACGCTTTCTGTTAATCTTTTAAAATTCTTCTACCTCCCCATCAGAATAAGAGCATTATGATGTGTAGATTTGAGTAAATTTCATCAAATATATTTTGTTTATTTTTAAAACAAGTCGTGCTCCATGTATGAGATTCATTCAGTATCTCCAGTTTTGTTTTTGATCTCTTTGTTAACAGTAAACCCTACATCTGAATTTCATTTGTGCTGATGTTCACTCCAATAGACCTATTAGTAGGAGATCCTCCAGGATGTAGAACATGTCAGAAAAACAAGAATTCACAATAAATATTTACAAGGCAAACAAAAAATGATAATATTATGTGGAATAATTTTATACTGCTGCAATCACTTTTTACTAATATTTTATTAGCACAATGCATTTCAGCAGCATGCTGCCATCATCAGGTGCATTATACAGTTACTTATACATCAGCTGGTAGGTTATGTACGTTAGCTGTGTGTGCCAGTGGGGTTAAAAATTGAAAAATAAACCTGTGTGGAAGGATAAATGTGTTACAGTGTGTACATTATGTGAATAGTATGATTAGGTAATATATATTAATACGTTTACTGGCATTTTTGTTGGCAATTTCATTTTCTGGCACACACAGCACAGTAACAAGTCAAACACAGCTTAGCATTTTCACAAACGTCTTGTTAACAACTTTCCAAAGAGTTTTAAAATATAAGATAAACTACTTACAATTTCAAAGACTGTTTACAACTTTCAAGGGAGTTATAAAATTAAGCTAAACTACTTCCAATTCCAGAGACAGTGTATTGACAATATGGAGAATGTTACATGAATACTTAATGAAAACTTTTCTGCCAATGGAACAAAAATTTAATGCTGGAGAAGTTTTTGAAGAAGTTAACATTATTACTTTCAAGCTTATCATTTAATAATACATCTCCATGTGCTGTGCCATGAATGAAGATTTCCAGTTCTTCATATAAGTCCATTTGGTGTCCCTTATCCTTTTTATGTAATATATGAAGATCATTCACAATGTCATGGAATGGGTGGCCTGTGTCTTTTATGTGGATGGCTATTGCTGGCCTATTGTGATTGTTAGTGTGGTAAGCATTTATGTGTTCATTATATCTTGTAGAGTAGAGTTGAGTTTTATTGGTCCTGGTGATCATATAGTACACAAATAGTACATTCTGATGTAGGACAAGTCAATGTACAACAAAATATAATATTAAATTTGCATTAATGTTATTATTTATACATTAAATGATCACAGTGCAAATGTTGTACAAAAATAAAGAGTAGATATTTTAAAGCAGAAAGAGCATGTACTGTACTGGCAGATTAATATTTGTATTACAGTAACATTTACTTAGTAAATCATTAAAGTTCTAGTAACATTTATATGATTCATCATTAAGGCAAAGAGACAAATCGTTAGTGAACTTTTTGAAAGAACTCGTGAAGGCTATAGAAGCAGTGATAAGTCAAATATGCCTTAGCAGTTGACTTGAAATTTACCAGGTCATTTATTGATTTAATTTGTGGGGGAAGTTTATTATAAATAACTTTCCCGTAATACGGGCTTCCTTTTTTATTCGGGGTGATGTTGGTGGGCTCTAGATGAAAATCTCCTTTTTGCTTGGTGTTAAAGGAATGGATATTTTCATTTTTCTGGAAGAGAATGGGATTTTCCATTGAATATTTTTTCACAAACTCGGTTATCTCTTACACATATATACATGGAAGTGGGAGGATTTCTAGCTTTTTAAAGAGTGGTTTACAGGTTTTGTTTCATTTTACACCTTCCATTATTCTTATAATTCTTTATTATAGCCTAAAGAGCTTTTGGCTGAGAGGGGAGTTACCCCAGAATATAATTCCATATCTATTTATATATATAGGCATAATACACAGTTTCCAAAGAATCTTTGTTGCAGCATCCCTCTAATATTCTCATTAAGTAGCATGTAGTGCTTAATTTCTTACAAACTTTTTCAATTTGCGTCCTCCATTTAAGATTAGCTTGGAGCCATACTCCTAAGAACTTAATGTTGTTTACATTCTGAAGGTCTTTGTCAGATATCTGAATCTGAACAGTTTGCTCACCTTTTTTCACATCAAAGAAATTTAGTGCCACTGTCTTACTTGCATTTATTAGCAATTTGTTGTGACTGAACCAGCTTTCAGTATTGTTGAGTGTCTCTGTTGTAGACTTCTGAAGCATTTTGATTTCTTTCCCACTCACAAGCACACTTGTTTCGTCAGCAAACTGGATGACATTCCCGCAGAAGTTGTTTAGGTCATTCACATACAACAGAAATGGAAGATGTCCCAGAACTGAACCTTTTGGCACTCCATATTTAGTGGTTTCATAGTTCGAATTTAATGGTTTCATAGTTCGAATAGTGTTGAGTGAGTTTGATGAAATTTTGATGTTGCACTTCAACCACTTGTTTTCGACCACTTAGGTATGATTTTATCCAGTTGTTAGATGTTCCTCTAACCCCATGTTGTCAAGCTTAGGCAATAGTTTTGTGTGATCTATGATATCAAAAGCCTTAGAGAGATCTAGACGTATTCCAATAACATTTTCCCCATTATCTAGTCTCTGAAGTACTTCACTTAATAGTTCAAATATTGCTGTATCAGTTGATTGGCCTTTCCTGAACCCATATTGTGCTGTGGATAGTATTTTGTGCTCTTCCAGAAAATCTACTACTGTTCTTTGAAAAATATTTTCTATGATTTTTGAGAATACAGATAGTAGAGCAATGGGCCTGTAGTTAACCACTTCATCCTTTTTACCTTTTTTGAATAGTGGTTTGAGCTTAGCTGTTTTCAGGCATGATGGGAAAATTGTGGTTTGAAAGGAACTATTATAAAGGTGAGCTAATGGTTCACTAATGAGATCTCCACATGTTTTAATAAAGCTGTCTGGGATGCCATCTATTCCAGTGGAATGATTCACTTTTAAAGTTCTGATAACTGACAGGACTTCTTTCTGGGTTGTTGGAAAGAGAAACAGTGAAGTAGGAGTTACGTTGGTATTTATGGATGATACTGGGCCATTTATATTGCAAGGTTTGATTTCAGCGATTAATTGCTCACTTATATTGCTAAAATAAGTATTGAACACATTTACTATTTCTGTAGGATCATGAATGTCTTTGCCATTACAATTCAATTTAATGCTGGAATTTTTAGGAGAAACATTGTGTTTCACTATACTCCACACAGCTTTCATTTTGTTATTGGAATTATTTATATAGCAGTCATTTGCCATTACTTTAGCTTCTTTGATCACTTTTTTAAGTATCATTTTATAATTCTTGAAATATGCAAGGAATTCATTGGATACTATGGAAGACTTGGAGATCTCATATAGTCTTCGTTTTTCAGCACATGACTTTTTATACCTGTTGTCAACCAGCAGTTTTTTCTGTTAAGCCTACTACACTTGATTTTCTGATATTTAGCTGGAAATGACATGTTAAAATAATATGTAAATATATCCATAAATATGGTGAACTACTCATGTGTGTTTTCGTATCTGTACATTTCAGTCCATGTTTCCTTCTTTAGGAAATTCCTAAAGTATTCAATGATTTGATGGCTGAAGGTTCTTCCTATTTTTATTGTTTCTGTTTGTTTAATTATGTTCTGCATTGAAGATATTTCAAGAAGCTGTGCAAGTGGTCACTGAAGCCTGTGTTGAAGTTTCTAGCTGCTTATTCATGGCTATCATTGTTTATCAGTATCTTATCAATAGTGATGCTGGATACCCTTGTAACTCTGGTAGGGGAATTTATGATTGGGAGCGAGTTGTGTGTTGCACAAATAGCCATAAGATCATCTCTATCTTTTTAAACTTTGTTAAAGTCTCCAGTATTATAACTGTTTTGTTTAGACCCCTGATACTGTCAAGACTACCTTCAACTTGCTTAAAGAATATTTTTATGTTTTAGTTTGTACTTCTGTACAGGCAAATGATGGTCGTTTTTATTGATGTTAGTTCTACAGCGGAGATTTCAAAATCACCTTCTTTTCCTAAATTTTCGAGAGATTTTAGGCAGCAATAGCTGATACTGCGTTTCACAAATATACATGTTCCTCCATGTTTAGATATTTTTCTACAGAAACGAGATGTCATAACATAACCCTGTATACTTGTGATTTGCTAACGTCTCATCAGTTAGCCAATGTTCATTGAAACACATTACAGATACTTCTTTTAATTGATGTGACAGTAATACCTCTAGCTCATAAATTTTGTTTCATAATGACTGCACATTTTGAGGGACAGTTATAAACTTGGGGTTTCTGCTTGGCATATCTGATTCATCACTTACCTTTATTTGTCTCTGCCTTCCTTCCGTTTTAATCTGAAGAACGCTTCTGGGATGAACTATTGAGGTGCTGTTGTCATCTGTAGCCAGTAAAAATCCTCACTTCTTGATGGTGGTTACCTTGCTCTAGCAGGTTGTGTCCCCTCACTGTTGTTTGAGGGATGTACAGGAAGCTGATAGATTGTCCTATTCCTTAGAAGTCTTACTTTAATTATTTCACTAACACAATCACAAATAAACCGTTTCCCTTCATAGTTAAAATGCATTGCATGCTTCGTGTGCAGATTTCAATGCAGCTTACGTATATCCAGTACATAGCACGTAGCGTATTGAGAACACGGTTTCCTTATTTTAATGTTTGTTTTCCAAATTTCTTTGTTTACACATTTACTATAAATTAGTCGTGCCTGTGAGGCAGTGTGGCAACTACAGTGTTTCTGCATTTGTTAGCTTGTAGAAAATTCTGCAGCGTTTTACACAAACCTCTGCTCCATTTTTCGCCACATCATTTGAACCAATTATACGGGCGATAAAGTCATTTTCCTGCATTAATTTCGTCTGGTAGTTAGTGTCTACAACATTTTTACATCCCGCTCCTGGTTTCACTACACTAGTCACTGCTATGTCGCGATTTTTCTCATGGAGCATACTGAATCGATTTTTGCCATGACTGTCTGTTAATAATAGTGCATTACACTTTTTCCGTGATGATCTGTGATTGTTGTTTACATTTCTTGCGAAAACACTATTCATTTTCAGCTCACTGATTTTTACAAGTTCACGATCATTTGAAGAGTTGTTATCACAGTTACTTGTTTGCAAAACATGATATTTGTTTTTATCGGAAAATGTGACAGTTTTAGCAGAGTTTGTTGTTCTTTTTGCAGTTGGAAAACTATCTTTATACAACGCTTTTACCCACTTGGACGATTTATTACTTTTGACTTGCATCACTTCATTTGGTGTTGGCTTCGATCCTAGATCCCAATTTTCTTTCTTGAGTAAATGAATATCGCTTCTTAAAGCACTGACTATGAATTGTAAGCTTGCAATTCATTCTTTTAGTGTTGTTATTTCAGCATTAAAATTCTTAAAAACTCCTTTTTTAAACTGCATAACTGTAACTATTTCTCAAGTTAGAATCACACACTTCTACTCTCGTGGCCATCTTGTCATTAAGTTTGGAAGTCTCTCCCTGTTTGGCCTAAATAAAGGGATCTTCAGGTATTACATACTATTTTATAGATACCTGATTGTGGGTGATTATCAGTCTGTATGTGTGTATTGTGTCTCGCTGTGTGTTGCAGTTTGTTGTGTGTTGTAAAGGCAATGTTAATGTTGTGTGGTCTGAGAATGTTTGCTATTTTGTAGGAGAGTTTGCCTGTGAAAGGTATGCACACCGTGGGTTTCTTTTTCATTTCAGGAAGGCAACAGTAACAGGTACCACCATGCACAGTTCATCCTGTCACCCCACAAAACACAAACTTGTTGCATACAGAGCAATGGTAAACCACCATTCATACATGAAATGAAAAAGAAGCTGACTTGCATACTTTTCACAGGCAAACTCTCCTACAAAATAGCAAACATTCTCAGACCACAAGACATTAACCTTGCCTTTGCAACACACAACAAACTTCAACACACACCGAGGCACAATACACACACACACACACACACTGATAAACACTCACAATCAGGCATCTATAAAATAGTATGTTATACCTGCAGATCCCTTTATATAGGCCAAACTGGGAGAGACTTCCAAACAAGATGTAATGAACACATAAATGCTTACCACACTAACAATCACAATAGGCCAGCAATAGCCACCCACATAAAAGACACAGGCCACCCATTCCATGATATTGCGAATGATCTTCATATATTACATAAAAAGGATAAGGGACACCAAATGGACTTATATGAAGAACTGGAAATCTTCATTCATGGCACAGCACATGGAGATGTATTATTAAATGATAAGCTTGAAAGTAATAATGTTAACTTCTTCAAAAACTTCTCCAGCATTAAATTTTTGTTCCATTGACAGAAAAGTTTTCATTAAGTATTCATGTAACATTCTCCTTATTGCCAATACATCTAGATAAAAGTTTTCATCTTCACTACAGGTATATATTACTGTCTCTGGAATTGGAAGTAGTTTAGCTTTATATTTTATAACTCTCTTGAAAGTTGTAAACAGTCTTTGAAATTGTAAGTAGTTTATCTTAGATTTTAAAACTCTTTGGAAAGTTGTAAACATACGTTTGTGAAAATGCTAAGCTGTGTTTGACCTGTGCTCTGTGTGCCAGAAAATGAAATTGCCAACAAAAATGCCAGTAAACGTATTAATATATATTACCTAATCATACTATTCACATAATGTACACACTGTAACACATTTATCCTTCCACACAGGTTTATTTTTCAATTTTTAACCCCACTGGCACACACAGCTAACGTACAAAACCTACCAGCTGATGTGTAAGTAACTGTATAATGCACCTGACGATGGCAACATGCTGCTGAAATGCATTGTGTTAATAAAATATTAGCAAAAAGTGACGACAGCAGTATAAAATTATTCCACATAATCTTATAATACAGTCACAGACCTCAAACACTACCCATATAACATGGATAAATTTTAAAAAAATGATAATGTACCTTCCACTGATCCCAAGTGAAATAATCATCATGGATGTGGAATAAATCATGAAACAAAAAACTCATTTTAAAATACTTATTTACAATGCTCGCATTGCTTCACTTAATTTGTACAGAGGCCAGACTATACTAATACTCGCATCGTTTGATATTATTGGTAACCTGTACGCATCTGTTGGTTCTACTCAGACATTTATCAGTAGTGGATACATTTTTTGGACTAAAGTAAGTGTCTTTAAAGCTTTGTAAAGATTATTCTTATTTGTAGTATTGATTCCACGATCTGAGCTGTTGGTTTGAAAAATATAAATATTTTTAATGACAAATTTCACTAACCAGTAATTATGTTGTGAAGCATAGTTAATATCCGTAGTTCTCTAAACAGGCCTGTGCAGAATGTTCGTGGGTTGACACCACAAATAATTCTTACTACATATTTTGATCTGGAAAACTTTAGCTTGGCTTGATGAATTACCCCAAAAAATAATTGTGTGGGACATTAGGGAATGAAAATAGCATAGGATGCCAGTTTTTTTTAATTTTTATAGTGTATATGTCTGACAACATTTGCATTTCAAAAGGATTTTTTTTAGATGCTGCTGCAGTTCTGTGGTGTGCTCCTACCAGTTGAACTTATTATCAAGTTACAGTCCCAAGAATTTAGCACTGTCATCTTCTTGTACCTGTTTGTCCTTATATTTTAGGCATATACTGGAGGGCACCACCTTTTATATTTTAGGCATATACTGGAGGGCACCACCTCCTATGAGTCCTGAACTGCATGTTGTGAGTTTTTTCAAAGTTTTGTGACAAAAAGTATGCTAGGAACTATTTATTAATGATCAGGTTACCCTCCATTCAGAGGCTGTTGCACGCAGCGACCATTATTTTGATTTGTAAATAATGGATTTCATCTATCAGTCGTCCTTTGGAATTTTTATTGGTAGATCTAGATTTCAGCTTGAAACTAGCCATTCTCAGTGCACTATCATTTTTGGTCATTTAATGCCTGTTGGTCGGGCTTTATCCACAGTTCATTGAACTGTTCAATGAACTGTGGACAAAGTCCAACTAACAGGCATTATATGCATTGACCAAAAATGATAGTGCATTGAGAATGGCTAGTTTCTAGCAGAAATCTAGATCTGCCAATAAAAATTCCAAAGGACGACTGATAGCTGAAATCTATTATTTACATTTATTAATCTCCATGAAAATTTCATTAATTGATTTTTCTAAGAAGAACCTTGAATTTCTATTTATTGCAGTGTTTTTATCATCTGCAAACAGAACAAACTCGGCATCTGGTAATGTTACTGATGAAAGTTGTTGATATAGACAAGAAAAAGTAAGGGCTATGAGATGTAACCTTGTAGGTACACCACATGTAATTAGTTCCTAGTTGTACAATTCCTAATAGCTTAATAAGGGTTTCTTTCCTAATGACACTCTTTGTTTCCTGTCCAGAATTTGAACCACATTGCAGCATTTCCTCGTACACCGTAATATTCTGATTTAGTCTAAATGAATTTGAGATTTTTTACACATCACAAAATACACCAGTAACCTGTAAATTATTGTCTGATGAATTATGTACATTTTTAGTTTACATGCAGATAACTTTATCAATATGAGAACCTTTGGAAGTGTGAAGTCTGACTTTGACAATATGGTTAAGAAGATGATTGTATATTACCTTTTTTAATATTTTGAGAATGCTGTCTAAAGCGAAATTTGATGGTATTTCTTTATCTCCTTCCGTAAATGATTTTTTATTTCTTCTCCCTCGACTGTAATTCCTACTACAAATTGTATTTGGTTTCCTTTACTATTTGCTCAGTGTACAGTTGAATAACATTGGGAATAGGGTACAACCCTTCTCAACTATTGCTTCCCTTTCATGCCCCTCAACCGTTAGAATTGCCATCTGGTTTCTGTATATGTTGTCTATAGCCTTTTGCTCTGGATTTACTCTGCTACCTGCCAAATTTCAAAAAGAGTATTCCAGTAGCAGGTATGACATGTTTGTTAAAAAGTTTTGTAACACTGCATACATATGTTACCATGCATAATTTACAATTAATGCCAACTGGATCTCTTCATGTCTGATTTTACCAATCTCCTCCCTCCCTCTATCCCATACTGTCTTTACTTTGTTACCTGAAATCATTACTTTTTCTCGTAATGCATTGCTTCGATGTCCATATTACTACCTTTAATATTTTGCTGTATGTCTCGCAATGTGTTATAGCACCAGCATCAGAGCTGTTTCTGATTGACAGACACGGTTTCCTTTTTGTTTGTAATAATACCTATGTACTGATTTTAATTCAAATTGGATTTGCTTGTCCAGTGCAGTTTTGAAAATCATATGTGATGCACAGTATTACTTCTTCGTAATCTTATCATTCATTAAACAGATATTATTATGAAAATAGTATGATTCATACCAAAACTTGTAATTTTTCATATATATTTTTTAATTTGTTAATGGCACAAATTATAATGTATAGTGTTCTACTATTATGTCCAAGCATCACACATGACACGTCAAAACTAGAATTCCCTATTGCCACCAGACAAGTAACTAAGGACAGATTAATTATAACCACAGTCCATGAACATATAAGTGGGTTTTATGAGTTATAAAAGAGTTTGTGTGCTGTATGGGTAACAGCTTGACAGTGGGACATAAAATGTTATTGACACTGTCACAAGACTTCCAGAATTAAGACCTGTTAGTCTCTTACGCTTCAGAAAATCATTAATACCAAATTCACTTAAAAAAATATTGGGGTTATGTCTTCATTCATTTCTGAAGTGAAGTGTACTATCGCAAATTAAAATAATCTGCACAGATAAACGTTCTACACATTTTCTTCCTGATTAAGGTAAGTAAAAAATTCCTCCATGATAGCTGTGTTAGCATGATTTGCGAGACTTTGGTAGTTGTTGCATTGTAGAATTAAACTTGTTGAAGGAAATGCTTTTGACGTATTCTCTGTACATGCAATGATTAGACACACATTTAAATTTCAGTTGTATAAACATATGCTATAAATAAAATATACAGAACAATTGTTTTTTGTTTACATTTTATTGCCCTTGAGCATAATTTATAACTTTAATAAGTTATTTGTAAAGAATTATTTGCTACAGATATAATCATTGCATGTTCATGTTTCATTTTACGTATGTTTTTGGACACATGTGTAACTCAAGATGAATTATATTTTATGTTGACTTTCTAATTTTTTTAGCTTCTGTGAATGTGTTACTTTGTCAGAAACTACAATATAAGCAGTGGTAAAACGTTTCTCGTTATTTCTTTTTCTGATCTTGGCATTATCTGCAAAGCATAGTCTTTTTCTCCAACTAAGGAGATGCAGTAGTACAATTTCTCAATCGAAGAAGGAAAGTAAGTTATTCTTCCTCGAGTGTAACATAAATTTGACCGAAGATTGCGCACAACAGGGAGAATACACAGTGGTTTGTTCTGGGACATAAACTTCAGTGGCATTCAGTTTACAAAATCTTGTGACAGTACAATTTTTTAAAAGAATTGAAGCTTTATATGGCCGTGCATGCAAAATAGATTGCTGGATGAATGTTGTATGCAAACCAGTATAATTCCAAATATAAGAACTTACAAAAGACACAATTTTGTTACTGTTCCTTCTGGAATATAGTGTTCTGTAATTACATGATTGTATTTATTATGAGTAATTTCTGAATGAAGAACTGAATATTATGCAATAACATTAGTATTTACATCAATGATGATGATAATAGAAAATCCAGGATGGAATGATGACAACATTATGAGAAGTATAGTTGGTACAAACAGGTCTTCATCAGAATTGTTTGGCTGAAAGTTTTGGTTGATAGTCATTTCGGGGTGCCTATCTGAGACTCAGCCTCTCTGCTGTATTGTGAGTAGCAACTATCCTTTTCATAAAATTGTTGATGATTATGATCAACTATATAATGCTTGTAGCACTTAAATTGCCTGGCTGGGAGAGATTATCAAGTTCGGAAATTGATGAAAACTGTGACTTTACAGCCGCTAAAGTGGTTATCAAACAAAGTTAAATTACAATAACAAAGCTTGTTTGATAACTTAAATAGTGTAAAACACTTTCTTTCTGTATTGATTTTGTGTTACCGTGAAGTAATATTTTTGGATTACATGAAATTAGTTTCCTTTAATTGCAAATTAGTATCTATCTGAAACTGTATCTTAACTGCTTATAAATCCCCCAACTATTACCCTTAGAATGGTTATAGCTTCATCATACAAATTATTTTCTTCATCAGAAACATATTTCCTGTGCTCTGTTTTTCTGCAGTGTTAGTCCTGAACAGAAGAAGGGGAGCAGCTAATAGTATTAATGCTCTAATAAAGCAGCGTTAAATACTGCTGCTGTTTGTTTTTTGTTTGCTTTTTGTTGGGAAATTAGGAATGAATGAGAGAATCTGCAAATTTTGACTGTTTTAGCTAATCATCTTAACATCTAAGAGCATCAGCCTTGAATTCAGGAAAAGATTTTTGAAAGGATATGGGTGTGAAACATGGACTCTCGAGACAGAGGAAGACCAGAAGCTAAATTCTTTTGAAATGTGGTGCTATAGACGCATGCTCAAAATAAAATGTATCAACAAGGTCACAAACAAAGTGGTTCTGGAAAGAGCAGGTGAGAAGAGAAGCTTCTGGAGTTTCATTGTTAAAAGAAGAGTGCAATTTTACAGGCCATCTATTAAGACATAAAGGACTCCTGAACACAATCATAGAGAGATATGTCGAGGGAAAAAGACCAAGAGGAAGACCACGGCTGAGGTACATGGATCGAATCGTGAAAGATGTGGGATGTAACACCTATAAAGAAATGAAGAGAAAAAGCTGAAAGACGCACAGAATGGAAACAAGCTTCCATTGTAGCTGTTGCAAACCAATCCTTGGATTGACCATTACAGAAGAAGAAGAAGAAGAAGAAGCTAATCATAGCTGAAGATGGGGAGGGGGTTGAATGGTCATAGTTAGAAGATATATAAAACATAATCTATGAAGTTTTCACTAAGAAAATTGTGTCATTAATATTAGGGGTGTAGCATTTGTTCCAACATGGAAGACAATGTAGTGTTTACAGGCATGGCACCGAAAATGTTAACTTTATGTTGCACTAACATCATCATTTATTCCATTTACATAATGATTCATTTTGTTTTATGCTGTTGTATTTGATAATAGATATAATTATGCACTGAATTAATCCACACCTTATGCAGGTTGGACCAAAATCCGTGCGCTCTGATGCCTCAGTACGATTCCTTGCATACTAACAGTACAAAAGATGTCTCTTACAAAATTTCGTACTGTGCATGTTTTTGGTAGAAAATGCCTGTCAAAGTAAGGTGACTTGGCAACACTGTAATCAGCTCTGTGACATAAATCTTCATTCAAGACTGTAGATCTGTGCTGCCTAATTAGCGTACTGGGTGAAGATTTGCATTTGAATCCTCATCTGTTTGAGATCTACTCTGAGTGTAGGTATATTTTAGTCTTTATTTTCTAATTTTGATGTGCTCAATAATGCTGCAACATACGCTATTTCTGAAATAATACATATCTTACAGCTACAGATTTTTAAACTTTAACATAACAGTTACTGACTGAATGTTTCAGAAATATACGTGAAGAGTTCTATGAAGGTTATCCAAAAAGTAACAGACATTTTGAAACAAAAAATTAACAATATTAAAAAATCAAATTTTATTATATACATTTTCATCAGTTATGATATGATCAAAAGCTTTTTTCTCATAATCTTTGAGGAAGGTCAGTGCTGCAGCCAGTCTCTGTTTCTTGTGGTCTTCTGTTAAGATTTTGGGAACCCAACTAGCACAAAATTTGTGGTAATCAAACTTCTCCACCACAATTTCATGCACCAAGCTCCATGCAATTTGGAGAAAATATTGTGAAAGTCCTGTAATCATCAAAAGATGATTTTCCATTGATTTTTGTCACTAGTTTATCAGTCACAAGGCTAGGGCTACCACTGTGGTCCTCAACATCAACATTGATAGGGCCATTTTTAAAATCAATGCACTATTATGTCCCACTCGTCTTTCACTCATTGTTCCTTTTCTGTATGCATCACAAGGGTAGCGATACATTTCAATTGATTTTTCAGTTTTTTAACAATAAAAACCTAGTCACAGAAGGACCTCACAAGTGGTGGGATTTTCTATTGCTTCCATTTGGCTGATGAAGTCATCCATTTGTAAGGTATGTTACCATCCAGAATTCCATGGAATTACTACCTGCCATTATCTATTGCAGCTTACAATTTAACATATCGTATACTACCTATGCTGGATGTCATTAATTGATATTTCTAAGACTACCCTTGATTGCAGTGTTTTTATCATCTGCAAATAACAAACTTGGCATCTGGTGATGTTACTGATGACAGGCATTGATATAGACAACAAAAAGTAAGGGCTCTGGAATGGGACCTTGTGGGTACTCCACATGTAATTAGTTCCTGGTTGGATGATTCCTGATAGCTTAATAAAGGTCTCTTTCCTAATCAAACTCTTTGTTTCCTGTGAGAGATAAGGGATTTGAATCACATTGCAATACACTGTAATACTCTGATTTCTTAAAAGTATTATGTGATTTACACAGTCCAATGCCTTTGACACATCACGAAATGTACCAGTAACTTGTAAATTATTGTCTTATGAATTAAGTACATTTTCTCATATGTGCAGATGACCTTAACTTTAGTGTAGCACGATAATTGGTGTTACACCAGGGTCGAATGCTGTTATTGTGGTGGTAGGGGGGGAATATACTTACAAGAAGTAGTTATGTGATTTCCATGGTTGCAGATGAACTGTGTAGCATTAAAGACCAAAGAGAAGAGAGGGGGAGCGGTTATCTTTCTTTCATTTTTTTTTTAATTTTCAGGGAAGACTATAACTGAAGAAAAGGGTAGCAATGCTCCTAATGAACCAAAACGCGTGGAGGGGTATAATGCGTATGGAAAACAGAGGAAATGTTTAAACCAAAATATATCTTTAAAAATGGAACAGTGAAAGTAGTTGTATTCTCATTTCTGTGTCAGTACTGAATAATTGCATGTATTTTGTATAAGATCTGCTGTAATTTATGTGTAATGATTAAGAAGCCAGACACAGTGTAAAATAAGGAAATAAGAAATTTATACCTAGACCTGTAATCAAACTTGCAAACTTAAGTATTCTAACAGAAAACTCTACCCATTGCACCAACTGGGCAACATATTAACACGCAATTGAATGAAGATACTTATAATTATGGTGTTGCCAAATTGTCTTCCTTTGGCGTCCATTTTCTACTGAAAATATGCATGTGACTAAATTTTGTAAGAAATGTGTTTGTACTGTTACTATTATGTGTAGAATCACACTGTGGCATCAGAGTGCACAAATTTTGGTTCATCCTGTGTATGATTACGCAAAGGAAGCAGCAGCAGGTGTTGAACACTGGTGTGATGACTTAATGTATCTGTATCCTGTAATTTTTGCATAGTTTGTCAAGCACCGTGTGTGTGTGTGTGTGTGTGTGTGTGTGTGTGTGTGTGTGTGTGTGTGTGTGTGTTTAGGGGGGGGGGGGGGGAGGGTCAAGGGAAGGAAGAGGTTCACACGAGTGTGTGCTTGTGTATCTACATCTACATATATACTCCGCTAGCCACCAGTTGGTGTGTGGCGGAGGGCACAATTTGCTCCAAAGTCATATCACCTCCCTCTGTTCCGCACCTGGATCGCGCGAGGGAAAAACGATTGTCTGAACGCCTCAGTATGAGCTCTAATTTCCCTTATCTTTCAATGGTGAACATTGCGTGATCTGAAAGTTGGTGGTAATAATATATGCTCTACATCCTTGGTGAAGATCGGATTTCAGAATTTAGTGAGCAGCCCCTTCCGGTTAGTGCGTCGTCTATCTGCAAGTGTGTCCCAATTCAAACTTTCTATGAGATTTGTAATGCTCTCGCGATGGCTAAGTGTACCAGTTATGAATCTTGCCACTCTTCTTTGGACCTTCTCAATCTCTTGAATCAGACCCAACTGCTAAGGGTCCCATACAGATGAACAATACTCTAATACTGGACGAACTAACATATTGTAAGCAATTTCCTTTGTTGAAGGCCTGTATCGCTTAAGGATTTTACCAATAAACCGCAATCTAGAATTCGCCTTGCCCGTTACTTGTGTAATCTGACATTTGAAATCATTTCGAATAGTCACAGCCAGATACTTGACGGGTGTTACCACTTCCAAAGACTGAGCATTTATTTTGTACTCATACATTAATGGGGATTATTGTCTTGTTATACACAGTAGGTTACACTTACTGATATTGAAAGATAATTGTCAGTCATTACACCAAGCCTTTATTTTGTGCAAATCCTCATTGATTCGTTCACAACTTTCTTGTGATACTAGTTTCCTGTAGACTACAGCATCATCGACAAACAGTCTAATTCCGCTGTCAGTACCATCAACTAGATGGTTTATGTAAATTGTAAAAAGTAGTCGATCTATTACACTGCCCTGGGGCACACCTGTTTCTGTTGAAGTCACCCCATTCAGGACAGAGCCTGTTGTATGTCGTGCACAAAGAGGGCCAGCTGTGTCTCGCATGACTGCTGTTTCCTAAAACCGTGCTGGTTTCTGCAGATGAGCTTTTCAGAGTCTAGAAAGGCCATTATGTCTGAACACAAAATATGTTCCATGATTCTACAACAAATCGCTGTCAGTGAAATTGGCCGGTAATTATGTGCATCTGATTTTCTACCTTTTTTATAGATTGCTATGACCTGGGCCTTTCTTCAGTCCCGTGGAACTTTCCACTGTTCCAATGATCTCTGATAGATGATGGATAAGAATGGTGCTATATTTGTAGCATAGTCAACATATAATCGTACGGGGATATTGTCTGGGCCAGATGCCTTCCTGGTGTTTAAGGATCTTAACTGTTTTACAATCCCTGATACATTAAACACTGTGTTAGCCATCCTTACGATTGTTCGATAATTGAAAGGGGGAGTGGTGCTGCAGTCTTCTACCTTAAACGAGTTTTTGAAAGCTAGGTTTAGAATTTTGGCCCTCTGTATCATATTCTTGTTAAATCTGTTGTACTATAACTGTTTTTTGTATACTACACAGATATATAGAGATGGGTAATATTTAATAAACTTTGAAAATAATGCTGATACTGAGTTGTGTCTAATCAAGCAAATAATACAGCCACGCTGGAGCATATGATTTATTTTTGGATAGAATTGAATACATTATTCAATTTTTATCACAGTGCTTTCCATCTTGCTGTTAAAAATATCATTAATTTTAAATAAATAAATGGTATTCACTTCTTATCTGTAATAGGTGGCCTCAGAGTTCCAACTTGCATTCTTTTACTCACAGATAGCTCATCGTGATCAGAGTGTTACTGGCATGCCTGCATCGTATGTGTTCCTTCAGAATGTTTCATGACAGCTGTTTTCTGCTGCTTTAGTAGATCCACAAGGACAGTGTGAAACTAACTCAAAAATTTAAATCTCAGTATTGAGTAGTAAACAGATTCAGAAGAGTGCAGGTTTAGTAGTTATTTGGAGATGAAGAAGCTTGCACAGGTTAGGGTAGCATGGAGCACACTGCATCAAACCAATCTTCAGAGTGAAGAATACAACAACACCTTTACTTCTATTATTATTTTTGGCTACAGATTGCAGGAATTGCCAGTAGTTCCGACTTGCTTATGATTATTTTTTGTGTGGTTACAACAGTGTTTTGTCACGTACGCTGTCAGTTTTGTGATAATCAGATGTATGCTTTGATTTAAAATATATAATACATAAAACATATTATTTCTAATTGTGTTTCCCAAGAGACATAGTACTTTGACCTGGAAGTAATTGATTTAATTCCCACCTTTGTGGCCATATTAAGGTTAGCCATAAATAATCCATCACATATTTTATCTCCCATACTCGCCTGAAAAACTAGGAAAAGTTTACAAACAATATTGTTTTACCTTATTTTCACTGCATTATACATCAGTAATTTACAATGTTACCACTGAGCTGAAACATGTATCCTTGCAGTCAAAAAAGTCTGCTTCGTGTATTTCAATTGATTGTCGTTCTACAGTTTCAATCCCTTAAGTCGCACTTTTATATGATTCAGAGAGAGAGACAAGCAACAGACGATTTACATCTGGGCATGTAACATAAATGGCAAAAATCTGCCACTGAAATTTTCCGTCCTCCTTTGTGTTTAGATGCATAAAAGATCTTGTGCACCTGTACAAAAGGGTCAGTTGTCCCGATTGACAAATGTGTTGCGGGTAATATTGAAGCTTCTTTGAAATGTTAAAATATCATTCTTGATTTAATGTGGTGCCATGGCCCAATAAAACTGCAATTCTTTGCATCCCGAAAGACAGAACATTTCTCTGAGATTGTTACAGTTACATGTTTTGTGTCAATAGACTTTCCATTATTGTTGTGCTTTCTGAGTCTCTGTAGTCTTGCTACAGACTGAGAGTAAACAATTTCCTCTAACTTTAGGATAGAACAATCTTGAGATAATTCACCTTACACCTCATTTAAATGTGATAAACATTGAACTCAATATATCAGTTGTCATCCAATAATTGTTACAAGAATGAAAATAATCAATTATTGATAATATAATACCAATGGATAGATAAAAAATCTACTCACCAGGCAGTGACAGGGGAACACACACACACACACACACACACACACACACACACATACAAAAGGATTTAACTTTTACAAGCATTTGGAGCCAGTGGATCCTTCTTCTGGCAGAAGAGTTGAAGGGAAAGGAAGAGGGGTGAAGGGAGAGGGCTGGAGAGGTTTATGGAGAGGGATACAGTTCAGAAAAGTCACAGTTCAGAAGAATCCAAATGGCGTGTGTGGTAAAACAGGCACCGAGGTCACGACTGTCATGTTGTACAGCATGCTCTGCAACAGGATATTGTGTGTTGCCTGTATATACCCTCTGTCTATGCCCATTCATCCTGACTGATAACTGGGTGGTAGTCACACCAATGTAAAAGGCCAAACAGTGTTTACATAACAGCTGGTATATGGCGTGTCGTTTCACAGGTGGCTCTCCCTTTGATAGCATTTGTATTGCCAGTTACAGGCCACTGCATGACTTGCCATATGCACCCTCCTACCACCACCTATTCCAGCTCTGTAACTAGCAAAACATAAACTATCAAAGGGAGAGCCAGCTGTGAAATGACACGTCATATACCAGCTGTCATGTAAACAGTTTGGCCTTTTACATCAGCGTGACTACCATCCAATTATCAGTCAGGATGAACAGGCATAGGCAGAAGGTGTATACAGGTGATCACACAATATCCTGTTGCAGAGCATGCTGTACAACATGACAGTCACTACCTCACTGCCCGTTTTCACCACATGTGCCATCTGGCTTCTTGCCCAAGTCACCCGTTTCTCAGAACTCCACAGGTGAAAACTAGCACTACAACATGTCCTTAGTACTTGCCACCCACGTGGCCTTAATTTATGTTAATTCCTTCTGTCTCAGCATTTCTTCACAGTAACTACTTCTTTCCTCACTCCATTTTAGTTTTTTACATCTTCCATTTTCTGACTTGTCTATTTTTTTGCCGTCCCTCCTCCCACCTCAGTTACATAGACTGCACTTAGCTTTTCACTCTTTCACTCTTATTAACTCATTCACAATGTTTTAGTACTAATCTCTGTCTTGCATATTATCATGTCTTCCACCTTTAAGTTCTCAGGTTTTCAAATCTCGTCTGTTGCAGTCCCCAACAGTCAGTCTATCCTTCTCATCCTCTCCGGTAAGTCTCCCCTAACCCGGAGTTCTGGGTGACATTTCTGAACTCTACGCCTTTCCCTAAACGTCTAAAGTTATTTTCCTTCACCCCTCTTCCTTCCTCTTCAACTCTTCTGCCAGAAGAAGGAACCACTGGCTCTGAAAGCTTGTAAAAGTTAAGTCCAATTGTATGTGTTCCTCTGCCACCACTTGGTGAGTAGATTTTTTTATGTAATTGTTACAAGAAGTATCATAAACACACTTGATCTTATGGGTAGTCACTGCTTCTCTTAACATGCACTATGACATTGTCAAGTAAAATGGACACAGCAACATCTTATCACTAGTATCATTATGTGACTTGATGATAGTTGAAATGGTGTTAAAATTTCTCTTTTCACAGTGTTACATTTGTTCCATGTCCTGTCAGTGGAGTTTCTAGCATTGTTATAGATTAAATGTCAGATTTGCAATTGCCGTCTCAGAAGATATCTCTCTACGTTTCATCAATAGAGTTCTGTGTCCATTACTTTTAAAACCAGTGTAGAGTTGGAGCCTCACTTGAGCACAGAATCACAAGCAATGACAGAACTGTTATAAAGAGGCGATGTAGATAATTGCTACTTCACTGAAAAGTTACTAGAACTTTTGGAATGGAACAGTGAGTTCTGTATATTCATGTAAATGAAGTTGGAATGATACAGCTGTAATCATCGGAGGTTAAGTGAATAGTGTGTTTATTTAGAGTAATTAAATCTGTTGCCAGTAGTGCATAGCTGATTGCAGAAGACAGCTAACTAATTGTGGAATCATCTTGTATCTAATAATCTTGAGGGCCCTGAAAATACGAATTTTCTTTTTTGGTGCACTAAGCTTTTGATCTTCTTTGTGTGCTTCTCTCATCTTACTTTTCAGGAGAATGTCTTTGTGTCATTCAAGTCTTAACACAGTCTCTGAATTTTCCCTCTAAAGCCATACTGCATTCAGTTGGAGATGCCATGAAGAGTTACCTTTACATGGCGTTTTGCTCATGGCCCTTAATGTATATAATGGAAACCAATCCTCACATTAGAATAAATTTGATTTTATGTATACATATAATTGATTTTGCCACCCATTCTATCACCAGATACAGTGTACTCCTGATTATTCATGTGTGAATTGTCCAGTTGGTAGATTATTTGTGCATCTGAAAGAACAGAAAAAAAGTGCAATAATTTTCCCTGGTGAACAGCTATGAACAACCCACATGCGTCAAAAAGTTCTATTTCCATTGTTTAAATTACTGCCGGGTGACAACAGAGTACCATTTCCATTGTTATCAGGCAGCCTGTTCCATGTAAATCCAAAACAAACCTTAGTTTTCTAATGTTAATCAGCATCTAAGTGTCAATGAAACAAGTTAAAAGAGATTTGTAAAAAAGATGGAGGAGAAACGACACACACATGTATTGATGCTAAAATAAAAATTCGAATTAATTGAGAGGTTTGTGACTAAACTACACTGAAGCGCCAAAGAAACTGGTATAGGCATGCGTATTCAAATATAGAGATATGCTAAACAGGCAGAATTCAGCGCTGCGGTCGGCAATGCCTATATAAGATGACAAGTGCAGGTGCAGTTGTTAGGTCATTTACTGCTGCTACAATGGCAGGTTATCAAGATTTAAGTGAGTTTGAATGTGGTGTTATAATCAGCGCACGAGCATTGGGACACAGCATCTCCAAGGTAGCAGTAAAGTGGGGATTTTCCTGTATGAACATTTCTCGAATGTACTGTGAATATCAGGAATCTGGTAAAACATCAAATATCCGACATCACAGTGGCCAGAAAAAGATTGTGCAAGAACAGGACCAATGATGACTGGAGAAAGTGGTTCAATGTGACAGAAATGTACCCCTTCCGCAAATTGCTGCAGATTTCAATGCTGGGCCATCAGTAAGTGTCAGCATGCAAACCATTCAGTGAAACATCATCAGTATGGGCTTTCTGATCCATAGGTCCACTCGTGTACCCTTGATGACTACATGACCTAAAGCTTTACACCTCGCCTGGGCCCATGAACACCAACATTGGACTGTTGATGACTGGAGACATACCTGGTTGGACGAGTCTTGTTTCAAATTGTATCAAGTGGATGGACGTGTATGGGTATGGAGACAACCTCAAGAATCCATGGACCCTGGATGTCAGTAGGGGACTGTTCAAGCTTTGTGCATTCCAGCGGACATGGGCAATTCCAGCTGGACAATGCAATACTCCCATGTGTCCAGAATTGCTATGGAGTGGTTCCAGGAACACTCTTCTGCGTTTAAACACTTCCGCTGGCCACCAAACTCCTCAGACAATATTATGGACCATATCTGGGATGCCTTGCAATGTGCTGTTCTGAACAGAGCTTCATGCCTTTGTACTCTTATGGATAGCCATGCAGGATTCATGGTGTCAGTTCCCTCCAGCACTACTTCAGACATTAGTCGTGTCCATGCCATGTCGTGTTGCGGGACTTCTGCGTGCTCGTGGGGGCCCTACATAATATTTGGCAGGTGTACTAGTTTCTTTGGCTCTTCAGTGTAAGTGTCGCTTATAGTATTGGAATGTTGACTGTGCAGGACATTAAAAGGAATAAGTAGAAAACAGGATTTTGTCAGGAAATGGGATTCTAGTTCTGGACCATCTGCATCAAAATGCATGAAGAGATCTACATTTGATGAATTAGATGCTTTTGATTCACAGTGGTTTAGCCAAAAATGAGCAGAAGATGACATTGTTTCAGGCTTGATATGTGCCAATAAAGCAATTTTTTTTTTCGTGAAGCTGTAGGATTAGAGGGAGAATTTAATACTTTATCGGGATGGCTAACCAGATTCAAACAATGTCACAGGATTTGTGAAATTACTGTGCAAGGGGAATAGCTTATCTCAGATTTTGTGACAGCTGATGCCTTTTGGGAAGAGTTCCAGAAATTTTTGTAAGAAGAGAGTTTCACACCAGGCCAAATTAATTTATATTGCAGATGAAACATGTCTATTGGAAATGTCTGCCAACCAAAACCCTTGCTTTTAAGAATTAAGTTCATTCTTCTGATATAAGTCATCTAAAGGATGCATTACAGTTTTGTGCACAGCTAATGCTTCTGGGAACCACAGAGTGAAACAACTAGTGACTCTCTCTCTCTTTTTTTTTTTGCGGGAGGGGGGGTGGGGGGGGGGGGGGGTTGCACAAATCATTGAAGGATGTCACAGCCAAGGATCTTCCTCCACTTTTTACAACCAAAAAGGAGAATAGATGGATGTACAAATTTTCAAAAACTGATTCCACACACATTTTGTACCACAAATTTGATGATTTCTAGAAGAGAAAGGATTCTACAAAAGGATGTTCTATTACTTGATAACGCCCCTTCACATCTCGTGAGAGGATTTTTGTATGATAGTCTCATTTTGACTAATTTTTTACCTCCTAACATAACTTCCATTATACGGTCAATGGACCAAGGCATAATTGCATTGGTGAAAAGGTGCTATCGGGCTGGTCTACTGAGAATGGTAGTTGACAAGGATGATTTTGTAGCGTTCTGGAAGAAGTTGACAGTTCTAGATGCCATACATAAAATGTCCTGTCAGGAAGTTAAGCCACATACACTAGTTCGGTCATGGAGAGAAATTCCTCCATATATAGGAGAAAATGATTTTCGAGTTTTCACTGATTAAGTAATATTGTGCCTCTTCTCCTCTAGATTACCCCCAATAATCAGGAGTATACTGTTGTAGAATATTCCATTGTCTTAAGCTAAAATGTCTTCCAAGTTAAGCAGATTTTGCTCTCCAGGTTCACTTTTCATAATTTGTCAGTTTTAGTTTTTTTTGCCTCAAAAGTCAATGTGTTCAACAATATTATGGAAAAGATAAATTGCTGCTCACCATGAAGATGAGCTGTTGAGTCGCAGATGGACACAACAAAAAGGCTGCTATACATTTGAGCTTGTGGCCAAAAGGCCTTCTTCCAATGTAGAAAACATGCACACTTTCGCACAAGTACAACTCGCGCACTCAAGTACTGTCCCTGGCTGCAGAGGTGCGCGCGCGCGCGCGCGCACACACACACACACACACACACACACACACACACACACACACCCGTATGACTACTGTCTCAGGCTACTGATGCCATACTCAGATTCAGTGGCCAAAGACAGTGGTCGTGTGTGTGTGTGTGTGTGTGTGTGTGTGTGTGTGTGTGTGTTTTCTTTTTCTGCTTTAGAAGAAAACTTTGGCTGAAAGTCCAAATGCGTAGCAGTCTTTTTGTTGCACCTATATGCAACTCAACATATTCCCTATGTGATGAGTAGCAGTATATATCCTTTTTATAATATTGTCATCATTCCATCCTGGAAATCCATGTGTTCATGATTTTGTGGAGTGATTATGCACATATGATACTTGAACAAACAACGTAAAATCCAGGATGGAATGCAACAATACCAGAGAAGGATAGGTGCTACTCACCATATAGCGGAGATGTTGAGTCGCGATAGGCACAATAAAAAGATTCACACAATCATAGCTTTCGGCCATTAAGGCATTTGTCAGCAGTAGACACACATACCAGGTGTGCTGGTTTGAAATGAGTGTTTTATTGTGAAAATGAAACACTAATTTTGAATTGAAAAGTACAAACATTTTATTCAAAGTACTGACCATTGCTTTCTATACATTTTGACCACCTTTCTGGCAATTTGTGGACACCCCACCAATAGAAAGGTTCGTCTTTTGAAGCAAACCAATCAGACACCCAATTTTCGACTTCTTCGTAGAATCGAAGTGTTCCTCAGCCCTTCGTAGAATCAAAGTGTTCCTCAGCCAATGCATGTCCCATTGATGAAAACAAATGGTAGTCGGAAGGGGCCAAGTCTGGTGAATACGGTGGGTGGGGTAGCAGCTCCCAGCCAAGTGTTTTGATTGTATCCTGAACCAATTTTGCTTTGTGTGCAGGTGCATTGTTGTGTAAAAAAAATTACCTTGCCATGTCTTCTTGGCCCATTCTGGTCTTTTTTCGATCAATGCATAGTTGAAATTGATCATTTGTTGCCTGTAGCGATTAGTATTCACAGTTTCGCCGGGTTTTAGAAGCTCATGATACACCACACTTCTCTGATCCCACCAAACACAGAGCATTGTCTTCTTGCCAAATCGATCTGGTTTTGCAGTCAATGTTGATGGTTGTCCTGGATTAACCCATGATTTTTCCCGTTTAGGATTCTTAAAATAATCAATTTTTCATCGCCAGTAACAATTCGATGCAAAATTGATTTTCTTTCATGTCTTTGAAGCAAAATGGTTTTTTAGTTTTCCATCTGTCTTTCATTCAATTCATGTGGCACCCATTTTCCACATTTTTGGATCTTTCCCATAGCTTTCAAATGGTCAGAAATTGTTTGTTGTGCAACATTTAGCACTGCTGCCATTTGCTGCTGATTCAAAGTATCATCTTCATCCAATATTGCTTGCAACTCGGCGTAATCATTTCTGAACCATTGAAACCATCTTTTGCATGTTTCTTCCGATAGAGCATGATCACCATATGCCTTGACAAGCATTCGATGTGACTCTGCAGCACTTTTTTTCAAAGGAAAACAAAAAATTAATGCTTTCCGCAAATCATCACTTTCTGGTACAAAATTCGACATTGGTAACTCAATGAAAACATATGATGTTGTTTGTTCCATGACTTGATGTATACTAAATATCTTTGACAATTCATACCAACCAAACCAAAAAAAAATGAGGCTCAGTCACAACAAATCTTCCCTATCGACACATTTGTATCTGAATGCTCATTTCATACCGGTACACCTGGTACACACACGCACACACACGTCTGCAGTCTCAGAAAGCTGAAACTACACTATGTGTAGTTTCAGCTCTCTGAGACTGCAGACATGTGTGCAAGTTGCGTGTGTGTGTGTGTGTGTGTGTGTGTGTGTGTGTGTGTGTACTGCTGACAAAGGCCTTAATGGCCGAAAGCTATGATTGTGTGAATCTTTTTATTGTGCCTATCATGACTCAGCATCTCCGCTATATGGTGAGTAGCAACTTTCCTTCTCTGCTATTGTATGATACTTTAACATTATACTTAGCGACTCTCCAAGGGAAATCCGCTACTTTTTCTCATGGAGTTTCATCTCTTTATTTCCTTTCTTTCAGTTCTCTTTTTGCCCACATTAATGCGGGTAGAACACTGTACTTCACAACCATTTTACATAAAATCATAATAGGGAGACAGTGACAGTCACACATCTCTCTTACCATTGAAACTGAGTGTGTTTGTATTTTTAGATGTATTCTGTGTCAGGCCATTGAAAGCATGACTATTTTTACCATAAAAATCAACCCAGGCATCAGACACTTTGCTGTCTGTCTTTCTGTGTAGAGGGCCTCTTTTTCCGGATTGTATTTTTCCTTCAACGTCAGCTTGTGCTTGAAAAATTTGTTTTTGACGCTCATTTATGTCATCTTTGTGCTTCTCAGTTGCAGTTATGTTTTCACCTCTTTAATGACAGACAAATTAGCAATGAAGGTTGTATTATAAAAATGTTATTTATGTTTTATTTATACCTATTGTTTCAAGAACTTTTTTTGTTATTTACATTTATAATGCTAAAACAATTTCTTGTACTACAAACTAGGTTTAGTGTGACAAGGTTTCTTGTTCTCTCATGATGTTCTTTTGAGCCCAGTACTATTTCAAGTCATTCACTATACCTACATTTGCAGTTGTGCTTTCTTTGAGGAATTTCAGAAGCAAGTACTCCAGATGTGCATTTTATTATAAAGAGCTTATACACCAGCTAAAGCTATGTGCAATATTTTCTGAAAAATATTTGACATTACTCTGTGCTGTCCATATCATTTCTTATTTCTATGTTAAGTGATACTCGTTTCAATTGTACAAGATTATGAGTGTGAGTAATGAATTGAGTATGCTGTATTCTCCCTATGTGTTCAAATATGAAGCTTACTTCTCATTTAAAATGCCAAGCAGCCGAAAGATTTGCCCAAGAATATGAAATTATTGCACGTTCAGGTGTTTCTTGAAGGTTAATTCACTCTTCAGAAGAATATTGTTAATGGATTAAAGTATAGGGCCTTCTTTCCTCTAACAATATGTTCATTTAGCTTTCGAGTTTACAGTGATTATCAGACCGTGAGCTTTATTTATCGAGCCAAAGCATTATATAGAACATAAAATTGACTAAGACTGACAAAATGGCAAATTTCAAAGCATCAGTAAAAGTTCAAGGTAATAAGAAAAAATGAGTCACAAGGTAAAGAGAATGACCATGGGATGTTCTGCTTCATAACAAGTTGGGACTGGTGTTATTTTGTTTCTGTATTCCCACTGAAGTTTTGATTGCAATATTGCACCTTTATACCTTCATCTACTATTTCATTGTATCACTCCCTACTCTCACCTCCAGGCCCTGCCCCTCTGTCCCCACTCACTTTCATGATCTTGATACGAGGCATGATCTTTAAGCAAGTACAATTTTGCCGCACCGCGGACGCAGTACTGTGGTCGGCATTCTGTGCATGCATGCTGGGTATCTACATCTGTTGTCTACGCACTGACGCCATTACAGTCTGAGTGTTTAAGATGCCTCTGATAATCGTGAGTTCCGCCGACTGTGAAGTACGGGCTGTTATAAGATTTCTTAGTGCTAAAGCCATAAAAGCTATTGATATTCATCGTGAGATCTGTGCAGTTTACGGAGAAAACATTATGAGTGATGGAATGGTAAGAAAGTGGGTAGGAGCATTTAAAGATGGCCGCACAAATGTGCATGATGAACAATGGAGTAGGCGTCCTTCGGACGTTAATGAAAGTTTGGTGCAGGAAGTGGATGATAAGGTGAGAGAAAACAGATGCTTTATGATTTCCTCCTCGCAGAATGACTTTCCTAATGTTTCTCATAATGTTTTTTATGGCATTGTAACCGAGCACTTGAATTACAGAAAATTGTGCGCACGTTGGGTACCGAAAATGTTGACGGATGTGCACAAAACCAAACGTTTAGACAGTGCATTGACTTTCCTTGAGCAGTACCACAACGACAGTGATGGTTTCCTAATCCAAATTGTTACAGGCAATGAAACATGGGTGGCTTATGTCACACCAGAATCAGAGCAATTGTCCATGGAATGGCGGCATTCAGATTCACCCAGAAAAGTGAAGTTTAAGCAACCAATTTCTGCCCAGAAAATCATGTGCACAGTTTTGTGGGACAGGAAAGGAGTATTGTTTGTGGAATTTCCGCCTCGTAATGAGACATTCAATGCATCAGCTTACTGTTAAGACGTTGCACATTCTGCACCGTTAAGTTCAGAACAAAAGATGTGGCAAGTTGAGCAAGGGCATCGTTTTTCTGCAAGACAATGCCCATCTGCATGTGACGAATCGGACCAGAGGTCTCATCACATCTTTTCGATGGGAAACTCTAGATCATCCTCCGTACAGCCCCGATCTTGCGTCCAGTGACTACCATCTGTTCCTGCACTTGAAGAAACACCTGGGTGGTCAGCGTCTTCAAGACGATGATGAAGTCAAAACAGTGGTGATGCAGTGGTTAACAACTCAGGCGGCAGACTTTTATGAGGAGGGTATTCAAAAACTGGTACAACGTTATGACAAGTGCCCCAATATTGACGGAAATTATAAGGTACAGGCTTGCATGTAAGAATAAAATTATTGAGATATCTTACAAGGGAACCTCCCCATCGCACCCCCCTCAGATTTAGTTATAAGTTGGCACAGTGGATAGGCCTTGATAAACTGAACACAGATCAATTGAGAAAACAGGAAGAAGTTGTGTGGAACTGTGAAAAAATAAGCAAAATATACAAACTGAGTAGTCCATGGGCCACATAAGCATCATAATGGACAATGTGAGCATAGGAGCGCCGTGGTAGCGTGAGCAGCTGCAGAACGAGAGGTCCTTGGTTCAAGTCTTCCCTCGACTGAAAATTTTACATTCTTTATTTTTGCATAGTTATTATCTGTCCGTTCGTTCATTGACATCTCTGTTCACTGTAATAAGTTTAGTGTCTGTGTTTTGCGACCGCATCGCAAAACCGTGCGATTAGTAGACGAAAAGACGTGCCTCTCCAATGGGAACAGAAAACATTTGATCGCAAGGTCATAGGTCAACCGATTCCTTCACAGGAAAACACATCTGATATATTCTATACGACACTGGTGACGGCATGTGCGTCACATGACAGGAATATGTTCTCGACCCACCTAACTTGTACACTTGGTGAATGGGTAAAAAGATTCTTCTACCTTGCCCGATTTAGGTTTTCTTGTGGATGTGATAATCACTCCCAAAAAAGTGATGAAAACATAAGAGTTTGTCACATAAACTGAAAATAACAAATTAAACTTTTCACTCGATGGAAGATTTGAACCAAGCACCTTTCGTTCCGCAGCTGCTCACATTACCACGAGACCATGGCGCTCCTGCGTTCCCATCGTCCTTTATGTTGCCTATGTTCCCTTGAACTACTCAGTTTGTATATTTTGCTTATTTTTTCACAGTTCCACACAACTTCTTCCTGTTTTCGCAATTGATCTGTGTTCAGTTTTTCAAGGCCTATCCACTGTGCCAACTTATAACTAAATCTGAGGGGGGTGCGATGGGGAGGTTCCCTTGTTAGCACTTTTTTTTTTTAGTTTCAAAATGGTACTTACTTAAAAAACATGCCTCATACATTGTACTGTCAAACATATCAAACCTGCATAGGATTAACACGTTTTCAGTCTTGAGAACTTCATGGGTACACACCATTTTGTTAACTGTGCAATGGTTGTGAAATTACTGACAAGGGAAACTTCCCATTGCACCCCCCTCAGATTTAGTTGCAAGATGTCTCAGTGGATAGCCCGTCAAAAACTGAACACATTTCAAACACAAAAACAGGAAGAAGTTGTTCTGAACTAGGAAAAAAGAAGTAAAATTGAAACAATGAATGGTTCCTGCTTAAGACATGCAACATCGAGCGGGTTTGAAGAGCATGGCGTCACGGTTGTGTTGGACTGTGAACGGGGAGATCTGTGTTCAAATCTCCCTCGAGTCCACGTTTTTTTTCTCGTGCAGAATTATGAACTGTCCTTCTGGTTATTGACGTGACTGTTCACTGTATTCAAATTTGTGTCTGTCGTGGTGTAACATCTGTTTGCAATAGCGAGATGTAAGGAAGGGACCTCCAGACGTACGAGGCTGGGTCAAATGAAAACCTTAAATTTGTAGTAGCAAATCGAAATTTCGCGCCGTTATCCTGTAAGTTGGTAAGCATGCTACAAACAGCGTGCAGAATGGCCTGCAGGTGGCAGCATAGTGTAGATGCACACTTACCGTCGCAGTATCAGTATAAAGATAGCTGCCCCACATGCAACGTGCACCAGGGAAGAAGAGTGTTCTGTTATTCGATTTTTGTGTAGTGAAGGTGTGAAACCTATTGAAATTCATCGATGAATGAAGGTTCAGTACAGTGATGCATGTTTGTCACAGCAGTAAGTCTACGAATGGAATAGGAAGTTCGCAAATGGTGTGACTTCAGTGGAAGATACTCGTCGTCCAGGTCAGACACAATGAGTTGTGACTCCACAGAACATTGCAGCAGTTGAAGCCATAGTGAAGGAGAACCGCCGAGTGACATTGAATGACATTGCAGCTTGTTTACAGATTAGTCACGGGTCAGCACACCACACTGTGCATTATGTGCTCCAGTTTCACAAAGTGTCTGTAAGATGGGTGCCATGGCAGCTGACTCCTGACATAAGAGAACGACGTGTTGGTACTTGTGAACTTCTTCGGCGCTTTGAACGAGAGGATGATGGCTTCCTTGCAAGAATCTTTACTGGGGACAAAACCTGGGTTACTTCCACCAACCGGAAACGAAGAGAGCGAGCAAGGAATAGCGCCATTCCTCATCACCGAAACCAAAGAAGTTTTGAACAAAACCATCAGCAGGGAAGGTTATACTGACTCTCTTTTGGTTCAAAAAATGCGTCATTTTGGAGCATTACATGCCTTGAGGGACCACTGTCACCAGTGCATCATACACAGAGCTCCTGAAAAATCATCTATGGGCTGAAATCAAATCAAAGTGATGTGGATTGCTGTCAGAAGGTGTCCTTTTGCAACATGGGAATGCAAGGCCCCACCCTGCTGGTACAACAGTTGCAACAATCACAAACCTGCATTTTGAGTGTCTTCCTCATCCACCATACTCACCAGACCTTGCCCCAAGTGATATCCATACGTTTGGACCACTCAAAGATGCAATGGGAGGAAAGAAATTCTGTTCTGAGGAAGAGGTACGCCACGCGGTGCATGAGTTTTTGTGCGGACTACCAAAAGAATTTTTTTCTAAAGTAATTTATGCACTTTGTAAGCACTGGAGGACTTGCATTGAGCATGAGGGAGATTATGTTGAAAAGTGATACAGCTTTGTACCTTTTCTGCACAATAAAAAATATTTTTAAAAAATATTTAAGGTTTTCATTTGTCTCACCCTCATGCATGCCTCCTATTTGTTCTACACAAGTACCACGTTTTGACTCTTATCCCACATTATATCTCTTGCATTCTGTTTTGGATGTTTTGTTGCAACATGGTGCACACCACATTATTTGTTGTCTTCACTTCTATGCGAGATTTATGCGGCATCTCACCTGCACTCACTATTCATGACATTTACTTGCGACGATAATATATTCCTATCACATGACTCATATCCTATAACCATTGTATAGTTTGACAATTGTCAAAACTACTGAAGGAGAACAGACACATCAGTGACGGGATGAACAGTTCACAATTTTTTTTGTGTGTGTGTGTGTGGGGGGGGGGGGGGGGGGGTACAAGGGGATTTGAACAGGGATCTCACACTTTGCAGTCCGACGCCGTGACCACACAAACATGATGGTGTTGATCTTCAAATTTGCTTGATGCTGTACTTCTTGCACTTGGCCCCTTACTGCTTCTACTTTGCTTCTTTTTCCGCAGCTCAGTACACTTTCCTGTTTTCGTGCTTGAACTGTGATCAGTTTTTGATGGGATATCCTCCAGTGCATCTTACCACTAAATCTGAGAGGGGTGCAATGTGGAGTTTCCCTTGTAAGAAGACCAACTAAGTATATAAATCCAAAGAAGTGTGTGGGACAAGTAATAGGTGATTTAGAAACAATAAACACAGTGAAACAGCAATGTCACAATTGTGTGTCACTCTTCTACCCTCACCATCAAAGCTTGATTTGACCCTTGAACTGAGCTTGTACTAAAAGTTGTCAGTGGTTTCATAAGCATGAGCAAGGTATCCTTTATTCTTTTTTAGGAATGAAATTACTTTGGTTGGCCTGTACAGTAGAAGTCTCTCGGAAGCATTGTGAGAGATACAAACTTGTAAAAATGAAATATGAAACAGTATCAGCCCAGAGTTAAAAGCCAGTTAGGTTGGCTTAAGTGACTTGCGCTGTGAGGTTGTCCACTGACATCTGTTAGTACTTCCTCATAAAATGGTGCAGTATAAATATTTCAAATAGAGAAAATAGATCTGTGACTGAATAAAGCAAGCAAATGATGAACTAGTAAAATATGTTGTGTTGTTCGTGCAAGCATCAGTGTGCATCATGAGCCCACACAGCTCATGCTGACTGAGTGTGTGTAACATATTAACTGAAGTCATACTTAAGTAAAATCTTGAAACATGTGTTCTAAACTTATCTGGTATTGACATCTAATGTAATATCTGAACATGATGTAGTTCTAGGTAAATCATGAAGCTAACGGTCTAAACTTATGTGATATTGACAGCTAGTAAAATTTCTGAACATGATGGAGTGCTGGATCAAAAAGCAGTTTTAAGCATCAAGTTGGTACACAAAATGAACCTAACTTGTCGGATGCTTATAAGTGTTGTGTGTTGTATCTGTTATTACAAACAAATTTGGCAACACTTCTGATTTAATACCAATGTATTTTCTGTGCACATTGAATGCAGTGCACAAACATACATCTCCAGCAAATGATAAACATTATGATTTAGGAACATCAAAATAGTTGTCAAATATTTTTTTTTTTAAAAGTAGAACATTATACACATGAAAGAATAGAATATAATGGCCACTCCTGTTATCACAAAAAGTTTTGTTTGGACACTTAATTCATGATTTTCATTTCCTCATGAGTTGTTTCCCACTTTTACACAATGTGACAATGCTTGTACATCCATAAATAATATGACTGCATTTGTTGTACTTAAAATTTCCAGGCATACATTTATTATATGGAATAGTTGGCAATGGTTTTGAAATAATTTGCTGATGTGTATGTTTGGTCTTTCTGCCAAAGTGGTCCAGGTCCCAGGTCATGCGTGTAAACATACAGCTTTTTCCACAGGGACATTTTTTGTTGTGCGTATCATCACATATTCCTATCTAGAATGGTATGGTTAATTATAAAACCATCTGGGTTATTTGGCATGTACAATGGATCTCATATTCACTTCCACTCGTTTTTTTTCCATGAGCCTTGTAACGGACAAGTTTTCACTATCATGTTCTTGATATTTTTTGTTTTTTGTTTCATCAATCATTAGCTGAGGTAAGTTGTAGCCAGGTTGACTCTTTTATGTGTACGGAAAATAATGCTGAAAAGAATCAAAAAGTGATATACTATTTTTTTCTTGCAAACCATTGTTTATAAAGTGAAAAACTATTCTCCTGTAGCTTACAAACGACAAGTTGGAGGAATACAAAACTGACTAATTCAAACATAAAATAATTTCATTATAAATATTTAATGAAGCTGTTTGTCTAAACGAAAGATATTGGTCGCAAAATTCACAAATAGTCTTAGGAGGGAACCAGATGAAAAAGAGGCATAACTTAGGAAACTTACTATACATGTTTTATGTTTGGCCTGCAGTGTTACTTGGTTAATATCATGTAGTCAGCTTGGTTAATGTCATGTAGTCAGAGTTCCATGTATCTCTCATGTTTCGTCAACACGAACCAGGAACTTGTTCTGACATTTGCACACAGCTACCTGTTTCAGCCACTGGCATTTTTCAAAGGTTATTATTACAAACAAAACACTGCCACGGTAACCATGAGTGACTCATTGGACAAACAAATAATGGAAGTGTTATGTCTTTCTGCAAATTGTATGTGCTTTCTTTCGCAGGCAAGATTTCTATACACATTGAAAAGTCAACATTAGTAGTAACACAGACCGGAAAAATATTTTTCCGGTAGGATAGATATGCAAATGATTCAGCAGTGTCATTTATTAACTGCTCTTCACACTTTCCATATTACTAAGTGACTATCCTGGAACCTGGTATCATTTGCAGGTTGCCTATTGAATGATTTACAGTGATAACAAAATTGATTTTCAGTATTTCACATAGTTATTCACTGAATTAAAAAAATTAAAATGATCTCATAGTATACTCATTAAGAGGTATTATCTTGTGTTAAAAATTTAACACAATAAAACAAGTACTAGAAACTGTGTGTGTGTGTCTTGAGGCAAATAACTGATGGTGTGGAGATACCTGTACTTTATTACTTTATTCATCCAGTATTTGAGAATGAGAGCACTTCACAATTTCCAACAAACTTACACATAATTTCAAACATTTAGATAACTTTTTCTCACTGTCAACCACTGTTTAAGACAGTCAATAATGATGAAGTATCGGGGAAAAATCATGAAAATGCTGAACATTTCTGTTTATTTCTTTTGCTGTTCATCCAATTGAAGTTTTTCACTTTCCTAGATGCAATAAATTTATCAGCTGGTTCTATGATGTCATTGTTAACTTCTGCTGTTTCTTTTCAGCATGTTTAGTTATATACTGTTTTAGTATTATCATGATTAATTTTCAGGTCTACATACAAAGTAGCTCTGTTAATTTCTTCTATTCATTGTTGAAGGTTGTCTTCACTAGATGCAGACATATAATGTCATCGACACAGTGAATGTGCTTTATATACGTTCTCTTAACACACATTCCATTTTCATTTTTCTAGTTTATCACTATCCATATGAAGTCTAATGGAAGCTATAACATTGGCATATGTATGTCACACATTATACTATGTAGGCTGAATTGGTACCATGTTTTGCAAGGGCTGTTACTACAGATTTTGTTGAGACTGACTCAAAATGTGTTTCAGAATATGTAAATTCCAGAGAAAGTGATGTTTCAGTCTCATTGCAGTGTTCAGTAATCTTGTTCATGACTTCCAGCTGGTCCTCTTTTAAAACCAGCTGATTCTTTTGTCTGATTAAAATCTGAATTTGTTTCTTTGCGGGTTGGTGATATTTTTAGTATATACTTCTTTGCATTCCAGAGAATAGATTGATAATTCTGTTGCGCGTTTATGTATTGTATCACATGTTGAAGTAAAGGCATTTGTTTCACACAATATTTTGTATGTGGTTTTTCATATTTTCTAATCATGATGTCGTAATTGCTGGTATTCAATCTATTGGAAGTTTATCTAAAATTATTATTTTATTGTGTGATAATAAGAGAGAGCCTTGTGCTCAGTTATTACAGTTTTAATGTATGGAAATCTGACACTGTTAAGTATTAGAGATTTCCTCATTCCGTGGATGCAATACACTTTATTTGCTAGTGATTCACTTTTGTACTACTGTATTGGCTACTGTTTCATTTAAATTACCAACTGCCTTTACTGCACACTATTTCTCTAGTCATATGTGTTGAGGACAATGAATAAAAGTATTCCAGTTTAAAGAGTCTTATTAGCTGCGTTCTCGTATGCATTCATATTTTGGTTCTCTCTTCTTGAAACTTGCCTATTCTGTTTCACCCAGAAAATATTTCACAGGAGAGTTTTGATCACACAAGTTAGAAACAAACTGTTAAGACTGGGTATCATATTGTTACTAAAGTCAGCTACATTGCTCATGTTGATTAGGTCATGCATTTTGTCTTTATTTTAGACAGACTTTGTTTTTATTTTATTCAGCAATATTTCTCCATCTTTCAACAGCCATATTTTCATTTCAGCCTGATACCTTGCATTTTCTTGCTTAATTGCCTTTTGGATTGAATATTGTAGTGCTTTACTAGGCATGGTCCAATTTGAGGTGGTATGCCCTTGCCTTGCTCCATTCTTTGAACTGACTTAGTCAACCAGATTAATGTTGATATGAGACCATGATTCGTCTTGGCAATATTCACATTAAAAAATCATTGCCAGAAGTGAAGGAAGAAATAAGCGACAGAAAATCCTTCGTTCGACTTGGGTTTGGACTCAGACCTGTAAATCTGTAGCCTGGAACTTCATGTAATGAGCTGTCAAGTCACAGTAATTTAAGAACAATATTATGCTGTTTAAAACCATAAAGTATGTAAAACAAAATATTGACCTTCAGTAACTCGTAAAACATCAATGTGTTAGAATGCATTGTTAACATACCCAACATTAAAACAGTGTAGTTTACTTACCTGTGTTAATATGTTTTTAGTTTCTTATCTGCCTGTTGAGTATCTGTTCCGCTATTTCACAGTAGGCGTCCATGTTATGTCTGGAATTTTCAGAGTGACATTTAACTGTGTTGTACAAGCCCCCACGTTATGCCAGTCACAACAGCTAGGACGCTGTCTGTTGCACTCTCTACACATAACTGCAAACACCGTCACTGTGATATGTTTTCATCTTAGTATTGTTTACAATCTCAGTGTGATGCAGTGTACTCTTGCATTCCAAGTGTATGGGGTAGTCCTAATAACTTTTATGTGCAGGCGCAAAATAAAAAATTATATCAAGCAAAAGTTGTTTAGCTCTCAGGGGGACATTAATCAGCATGATGCCTTTCTTATAACTTTATTTGTTACGAAAATATGAACAGCAGAACCTCTTTTTTTAAAGACGACCTGTTCAAAAACTTATCACACACTGTACTATTCAAGTAAACTTGGTATTACTGAAAATATAACAATAAATTGACTTTGAACGTGCTGCACTAGTGCACAGTGCAAGTACCCAGGGTATCGTAACTCGTCCACTTGTTGCAGTTGACAGAAAACAAATGGAAACATAAGGTAAATGCACACTGGTCATTCAGTCAACCATCTACACTTGAAGTGTGAGTGTAATGTCTAATGGCTTCTGACGAGATGAGACAGTGTGGTACTTGGATGCAAGACTCACACTTCTCTCGCAGTTGACTTACATATTGTGTGCAGCCGATCTTCTTCTTGGGTCAGACGGCTATGTCGATCATCACAAACTCTTCTTCTCTGAAGACTATAGCTGGTTAAAAGAATTTCAAAATAGACTTCTTTTCTACTCTTGAAATTATTCTGCACTCTCAGGATACTTTTTGTTCATCTCTGTTGTATTTTCAGTTCCACAATAAAACAACTTCACAAGTTTCACATAGCGTTCAACTCTCGCAAGTCAACCCTGTCTTGGCCAATTAGATACTAACAGATACAATTACAACATCTTTGGTTTAATAACCACTATAAAACCAGTTCTTGCTTCTAACAAGCCCAACACCAGAAAATCAAATGTATGTGTCTTTAGTTCAATACATAATTCATTTGTTCACAACAGATACAGTTGTTACGCAATCAAGGAATAAAGCGTGCTTGCTCCTTGTACTGGACATGCAGCTTCTGTGGAACGAGCGGCAAACACTTGTCCACACCGATCGACTGTCACAATTGCAGTATTCTCCTGGTACATGTCCATCCTGCACACACAGAAACCGGTGGTGAGGTAGACACATCTCCACTCTCTCACCTTAAAATATTGGGTGTTCGAGACGGTGGGAAGCCGAGTGTCTCTAGAATTTACATCGAAATTCTTGAGGCACTACAGATCCCTCCCCTTAGCTCGAACACGCGATATTTTATACGTAATTATCATGTACAGTAAGGACACATAGGATAACACTTCATCTTTCAACAATATGCCTTTTCTGTCAATAATAGTGAATATGCCTGTTCTCATTACTTCTCTCTCTCTCTCTCTCTCTCTCTCTCTCTCTCTCTCTCTCTGTCTCCCTCTCTCTTTCTTACTTCAATTTAAGACATGACTCTTTCAATCCCTGTTGGAGTTAGCTCTTTTCAATTCTCTGACAATTCATGAGTAACCAATTTTTGTTTTCTGCCTTTTTCCAATCATAAATTCCAGGTGTACCTAACTCATGAATACTCTACTGCTTTGGTCTTATTTCCCGTACTACTTTTTCTAAAGTGTGTACTTATTCATTACTTATTGTAATCTGGAGGAACTCTGGATAAAATAAGTGTTCCTTTCTTCTGACACTTGTAAATCTAAAATGTAAAAATGCTAGTGCTGCATAGAATTCAAACCTTCCAGACTCATTTCTTTAAACATGTGATTTCTGTCACGATACTGCCCTTTTTCCCTTTAGGAACAGTACCTATATCTTACCTGCGCTGATATTAGGAGTACCCTTTCTGCTTCCGTTTTGGTAGGTATCCCCCTTTCTTATTCCTATCCTTCTATGGTACAGGTCAGTCCCCTTCTTGGTGCCCCTGTCTGCACAATATATGTCAGCATTTCATAGGTCTGCCTATCCGCCCTTTTTCTCATCCAATAAATGTTGAGTGCGCTCTCCGGGCCCTAGCATACATCTTTATGTCTACTATTCTTAAGTATTCTCTGATAAAATTACAAATCTACTTTACACCTCAACTCCACTTTCCAAAACTCCATCTAAGACACTTTCAGAAACTCCATCTAAGACCCTACAGTCCTCTTTCACTCCTCACTCATACTATATAAACATGTATTATGCCTACACATAGTAGATGCCATGTCTGTCTACCTGTATTTATCAACTCCCAGTAGATACTATGCCTTTTCTCAAAAGACTAGCATGACTAACTTCAATTAACTTATCCCTGTTTTATACTTATTGCCCCAGTTCTCCTGCTCCTGCTTCTCTAGGCACATGCATTGATTGTTATTCTCCTATCTTTATATATATATATGAGAGTGATAAAAAAATAACGATGCAAAACCATCACATATCAACAATGTAATATGTGCATCTACTCAGATGTACATATGACTTTATTCACCTACATCCCTTGGCAGTTTGGACATCGCTTCAGTTTTCTGATCCGTAATTTTCATGTTTGTGGTTTCTCTTTGTGTGTATGTCTATGTGTGTTTGTGCAGCCTCATTCTTCGGCCTACTTATGTGAAATAAGTTGTAGGTTCTTTGTAACCACGGAAAAAGAGAAGGACTTCTGCAATAGAAGTATATGAATATGGAAAGAGGGAAAGATAGTTAGGTACTCAGATGAGAAGTAAGAAAAGAAAAAGTAGAAATGGTTGCTAAGATCAAAGAAGAGAAAGAAGATAGCCCCAAAGACGGGAAACCCTTTCCATCCCCCTTCCCCAGGATCCCTACTTCGCTGGGACTTGAGTGAGAAGCCGGAGGAGGTATGATGTTAAACATCTCCTACAGAACGGACATTCTCACCTTCACCTTTGAAGTCCCAGAAGAAAAATCTTAACTACCCCTATGGAATGGCAAATGGTGAAGAACCAGTCGCACTTGTCTGCGAGGGTTGTCTGAAAGGAGTGGTGGGTGTCCAAAATTAATATAAACCCTCCCCTATACATCACATCTCATAAAAGGTATAAAATGTTTTATAAAAAATAGAAAATTATACGCTATGAAAACATAGTTGTTTAGTCATTCAGTTTACACTATACTTTTATACATACATAAAATCCTCTATTTAGTTTATGTTGTCTCGATATCACTGTGTTTAAATAGTGTCATCATATTATACTTCCCACTAATGTAACATTCTATTCGTTTCACTTCGTGTCTAGCGATCACTGTTCATCCGTGATTCTCTTAAATTGGTCTCACTCTTGTAGTCATTACTAACTATGATAGTCTAATTACTAACATGATAGGATAGTTTAAGAATTCAAGAATAGATTACAGAATAGTTTAAGATTTGAAGGGAATTCGATGCAGGTAAAATAATACAGAAGAAACACCGAAAACAGCTAGGGATCCAACGGTCATCACTCTGCCCGTTAACACAGAACGTTAACATCCCTGGGAGACAGATGTGACTCCGCCCAGATCCCATGGATCTGACATTAACCTCACTTGAGCAAGTGCAAACGAGTACTTCTCGTTAAATTTCCTGCGATAGCCTCCCCATGACAAAAGAATCACCACTTTACTAGGAAACACAACATTAGGCAAAGTTATTCTATTTTCTGCTTCGTCATGGACAAGTTTGAATTCTTTACACAAGTCGTCCATAACCTTGCTAGCATCATTAAGTTTGTAAAAAGCAATTGTTGAAATGTTTCCGGAGATTATATTCTCAGTAACTTCTCAATCTTTTATTAGTTCAGATGGTTCCGCCAAACTACTTGCATTTATAATGTCAAAATTGGCTATTTTCCTTCAAAACTTCGTCCTATTTTATCTACATCTACGTCTACATCTACATCTATACTCCGCGAGCCACCTTACGGTGTGTGGCGGAGGGTACTTATTGTACCACTATCTGATCCCCCCTTCCCTGTTCCATTCACGAATTGTGCGTGGGAAGAACGACTGCTTGTAAGTCTCCGTATTTGCTCTAATTTCTCGGATCTTTTCGTTGTGATCATTACGCGAGATACATGTGGTCGGTAGTAATATGTTGCCCATCTCTTCCCGGAATGTGCTCTCTCGTAATTTCGATAATAAACCTCTCCGTATTGCGTAACGCCTTTCTTGAAGTGTCCGCCACTGGAGCTTGTTCAGCATCTCCGTAACGCTCTCGCGCTGACTAAATGTCCCCATGACGAATCGCGCTGCTTTTCGCTGGATCATGTCTATCTCTTCTATTAATCCAACCTGGTAAGGGTCCCATACTGATGAGCAATACTCAAGAATCGGACGAACAAGCGTTTTGTAAGCTACTTCTTTCGTCGATGAGTCACATTTTCTTAGAATTCTTCCTATGAATCTCAACCTGGCGCCTGCTTTTCCCACTATTTGTTTTATGTGATCATTCCACTTCAGATCGCTCCGGATAGTAACTCCTAAGTATTTTACGGTCGTTACCGCTTCCAATGATTTACCACCTATGGCATAATCGTACTGGAATGGATTTCTGCCCCTATGTATGCGCATTATATTACATTTATCTACGTTTAGGGAAAGCTGCCAGCTGTCGCACCATGCATTAATCCTCTGCAGGTCCTCCTGGAGTACGTACGAGTCTTCTGATGTTGCTACTTTCTTGTAGACAACCGTGTCATCTGCAAATAGCCTCACGGAGCTACCGATGTTGTCAACTTGTGAGCTAACAACGCATGTAGTAACACCTGGGATTTTTGACTAAATAATCGACATTACTTCCTTAGGTCGATCTGTGCACTCTTTGAAAGTATTCATTTCCTGTCTTATGGAATTAAATTTAACATTACATACATTTGTACAAAATTTTAATTTTTCTCTAAATTCAGATTCTACATTATTATATTTATCTTCAATGTCAAATTGTAATTTTTTAATTAAATCTTGAAGTTGCTCATCCTGTCTCTGGTTAAATTCAGTAAATAGTTGATTAACATGAGTATTCAAAGAACTAGTGAGTTCGCTCTTTAAATCTAACTTAAGATTTTCTACCTTATTATTTAAAGAGCCACATCCAGTCTTTAATAAAACTGTATCTGCTGCTTCACTGTTCAAGGTTTCACTTTATGATTACTTAAAATTTCACTCTGATCATCTAATTTTTCACTTAAGAGTGGCTGAATCAGCCATCTGGTCATCCAACTTAACATTCAGCTGAGTATTTTGATTTATTTACTGCACTATGCATTTCGAGCCCTGGAGGCTCATCTTCAGGTGCTTATTAGTGATTTACATCAGGTATTTTTTTTTTAAGTTGTTTGCCTGATTGTATGATGTCTGCTATTGTAGGTTGTCCGCTGTTCGTACTACTATAGATTTGATTTCTCAGGAAAAAATAAACTTTTAAAGGTGTAGAAAAAATTGTGGCTGTTAAACTCTGTTTGTTCATTCAACAAGTTTTCGGAATATTTTTCTTTGTGTAGCATTATTTCTAACTGTTCTAGTAGATTAAGTTTTTTACTGTTGGGTTCTGTGTGAAGTACAGTTAGGCTGTTGTGGATGTCGTCAAGTCTGTGTTTATTAATATACATGTGGTTAGCTATTGTCGATTTTTCAAAATGGTTTAGTCGAAAGGCGTCGGTGTGTTCTTTATACCGTGTGTGGAAGGTTCTTCCAGTTTTTCCGATGTAAATGCAGGGCAACTGTTACATTGTAATTTATATATTCCACTGTGTTGTATTATTGGTTTGTTTGTGTTCACTGTGTGAGGTAAGTGGTATCTCAAGTTTGCTGTTTGTGGAGAAAGATATTTTAATATTGGTTTTTTTGAATAAGTTAGCTATTTTTTGTGATGCTGTGCCTAAGTATGGAATGCTTGTGAAGATTTGTTTTGTGTCAGTAGTTTTCTTTCCAGTGCTTTTGTGAGTGATGTTGGTCTGAATTTTTCTAGATAGTTTATCAATTGATTTTACAGAGTAACCATTATTTACTGCAATTGTTTTGATAGTATCTATTTCTTGTGTTAGAGCTTTGGGTTTTAAAGGTAATGTATGTGCCCTGTTCAACATTGATCTAAATGCAGCATACTTATGTGTGTTCGGGTGGTATGAAGATTCATGTATTATGATGTAGGTTGGTTATCGGTAAATGTACAAGTTATGTTCTTGTTGTTCATTCACAATTGTGAGGTCTAAGAAATTTGTGGATTGATTTGTTTCATGCTCTGTTGTGAACTTTATTTTATTGTGGAGTGAGTTGAATGATGTGAGGAGTTCTTCAAGTTCATCTTTAGTGCCATCAAATAAGAGTAGTGTGTCATCTACATATCTCTTGTAATACACAATTTTTTGAACAAGTTTATTTTCTCCTTTGAAAAACTTATTCTCTAAGTGGTTGATGAAAATGTCAGCTAGGAAACTTGACATGCAGTAACCCATAACTAAGCCTTCTTTCTGTTGATAGATTTTATTATTAAATTAAAAGTAGTTGTGGGACAGTACTAGTTCAAGTAGATCTACCAACTCTGTAATCTCTGGTATGGTTAGTTTTTTGTGTGTGACGAGGTTTTTTATAATAATTTCAATTGTCTCTTTAACAGGTACATTTGTGAACAGGTTGATAATATCAAATGAGGCAAATCTAGCTTCTCCGGGGATTTTTACATCTTTGATGAATGTTGTTAACTCATGTGCATTTTTTATTGTGTATGTGGTTACAAAAGTGTAAAATTCTCTGAGGATATTATTTAACAACTGTGAAAGTTTATATGCAGGTGTGTTCTTGGAGTTAACAATTGGTCTAATTGGAGAGTTCTTGTTATGGATCTTTGGCTGTGCTCTGAGTTTGGGGGCAGTGGGATTCATTAATGTGCAACTTTTTATTTGTTTATCAGACAGTAGGAAGTTACATTGGTTAAGCATTTTCTTCAGTTTTTTCTGAAACTTAGTGGTTGCATCATGGTTCAGTTCAGTAATGTTTCATTTCAGTAATGTTATTTTCTGAGAAAAAATTAAGAGTTTTAGTAATGTAATCATTTTTATAAAGGATGACTGTGGAATTTCCTTTATCTGATTTCACAACGAGAGCATCATGTTCATTGAGTTTGTGTTTCAGTTGTTTCAACACTTTGTTTTCTTCAAAAGTTTTGTTGGAGTGTTGTTTTGCTTTCTTCTTCTCTTTCTGGATAATTTCATTAACATTATGTGCTAAGACAATCTGCTCATTGTGGTTCAGGTTGGCCATATCTGCAGCTTTCTTTGTATCAACTATGAGGTTTTTTAAATTATGATGATTAAATTTTGGTTTAATATTGCGTTTAAGACCGTTGTCCAGTGAAGCTTGTTCTGTGTTTGTGAAGCTAATGTTTGTTTCGTTGATAACTCTTTCATGAAAAGTCTGTGTTTTAGAAGTTACATTATTATGGGCACTGTCATATTTTTCTTTAACTAATCATACCAGAGATTACAGAGTTGGTAGATCTACTTGAACTAGTACTGTCCCACAACTACTTTTCATTTAATAATAAAATCTATCAACAGAAAGAAGGCTTAGTTATGGGTAAATGCATGTCAAGTTTCCTAGCTGGCATTTTCATCAACCACTTAGAGAATAAGTTCTTCAAAGGAGAAAATAAACTTGTTCAAAAATTGTGTATTACAAAAGACATGTAGATGACACACTACTCTTATTTGATGGCACTAAAGATGAACTTGAAGAACTCCTCACATCATTCAGCTCACTCCACAATAAAATAAATCAATCCACAAATTTCTTAGACCCCACAATTGTGAATGAACAACAAGAACATAACTTGTACATTTACCGATAACCAACCTACATCATAATACATGAATCTTCATACCACCCGAACACACATAAGTATGCTGCATTTAGATCAATGTTGAAGAGGGCACATACATTACCTTTAAAACCCAAAGCACTAGCACAAGAAATAGATACTATCAAAACAATTGCAGTAAATAATGGTTACTCTGTAAAATCAATTGATAAACTATCTAGAAAAATTCAGACCAACATCACTCACAAAAACACTGGAAAGAAAACTACCGACACTAAACAAATCTTCACAAGCATTCCATACTTAGGCACAGTATCACAAAAAATAGTAGCTAACTTATTAAAAAAAAAAAAAAAAAAAAAAAAAAAAAAAAAAAAAAAAAAAAAAAAAAGATATTTTAATATCTTTCTCCACAAACAGCAAACTTGGATACCACTTACCTCACACAGTGAACACAAACAAACCAATAACACAACACAGTGGAATATATAAAATACAATGTAACAGTTGCCCTGCATTTTACATCGGAAAAACTGGAAGAACCTTCCGCACACGGTATAAGGAACACACCGACGCCTTTCGACTAAACCATTTTGAAAAATCGACAATAGCTAACCACATGTATATTAATAAACACAGACTTGACGACATCCACAACAGCCTAACTGTACTTCACACAGAATCCAACAGTAAAAAACTTAATCTACTAGAACAGTTATCTTCTGTGAAACACGAAAATCGATTATATTTAGAAGTAGAGCATCTGTATGAATGAGAATCTTTGGCATTATTACGTTCTGCTACTACAGTGTGCAAAAAAGTGTGTGACTATGTATGTACTGCAAAATTAAAGATGTGTATTGTGTATACCAACTGCACCACAGAACCAGACATCATACAATTTTAAACTGTAAGTTAGTTTCATATTAGTAATGCTGTTAAACTTATATCTACAATATACCATGTTGTAACACAAAAATGTAATATCAACAGGCAAAAAAAAAAAAAAAAAAAAAAAAAAAAAAAAAAAAAAAAAAAAAAAAAAAAAAAAAAAACCTGATGTAAATCACTAAAAAGCACCTGAAGATGAGCCTCCAGGGCTCGAAATGCATAGTGCAGTAAAGAAACACAACTTGTAACTGAAGGCGGTTTGTTCTTCATTTTCTGAAAGTAAAACAGTCGTGGACGAAACACTGGAAAACAATGGATAAAATTGAGTATTTTGAGCTTCTAAATTTTTACTTAGAGTAGTAATTCGAGCATTTGACTCTTTTTCTCACTGATTCTAACTTTAGACTTAGTTCTTTGATTAAATTTGCTACTTCAGCCCAGTCTGGCATTTCCTTATTCACTGTCATAGCTACGGCTGGTTTTGCTAGTTGCTGTTCTTGATGCATAACTTTATTAATTTTAGGCGTAGTAATCATCTAAAAGAAAACTCGCCACTGAGTACAATAACTACACTAACAATTGATCATTCAACATTTTCTTCACGTTTACCAAACGATTATTGTTTTTGCTCACCCAGCGTAGATTTCTAGCCGCGTTGGTAAGCGGATGTGTAATCAGCGCCAGTTGACAGCACTGGCACCAGCAGCTTCAAATGTCGGTTTCAGCGTCGGCGGCGGCGAGCAGACACGGAGTCAGCACCAGTGAGCAGCAGCTGGTGCAGTCGGCGTCAGTGGCTGGTTACTGCATCGGCATCGGTGCATTGTACGTGTGTGAAAACTGCTTACTGTCCACACCCAGTCTTCTTAGTCGAAAGGTTGAGGTCTTCTCTCCAGTTTTTTCTTTTTCGCTATACTTTCTCACGTCTTTTACTATGTTGCACTCGCCTCTTTCTTCCATTGGTTTATTGAACTCGATACAATTACTGGAAACAGTTCTCACATCTTGTTAGGCCTGGTTGCTACGGCAAGTCATGATATCTTCTTCCCGTTTCTGTCTTAAAATTCCTGTTTTCTTCGTGTCCTGTCACTTGGAGTGCCACGTTCTAATGGTTTCTGATGGCACGAGACAGTGTGGTACTGGGTTGCAATACTCTCATGTCTCTTGCAGTTGACTTATGTATTGTGTGCAGACGATCTTCTTCTCAGGTCAGACGGCTGCGTCAATCTTCACAAACTCTTCTTCTCCGAAGACTATAGCTGGTTAAAGGAATTTCAAAATAGACTACTTTTCTACTCTTGAAATTATTCTGCACTCTCAGGATACTTTTTGTTCAACTCTGTTGTATTTTCATCTCCACAGTAAAACAACTTCACAAGTTTCACATAGCGTTCAACTCTCGCATGTCAACCCTGTCTTGGACCAACAGATACTAAGAGCTACAATTACAATATGTTTGGTTTAATAACTACTATAAAACCAGTTCTTGCTTCTAGAAAGTCCAACACCAGAAAATCTAATGTAAGTGTCCTTAGTTCAATACATAATTCATTTGTTCACAACAAATAAAGTTGTTACACAATCAAGGAAGAAAACGTGCTTGCTCCTTGTACTGGACATACAGCTTCTATGGCGCGAGCGGAAAACACTTGTCTGCGCCGATCGACCGTCACTATTGCAGTATCCTCCCGATACATGTCCATCCTGCAACCACAGAAACCAGTGGCGGGGTAGACACATCTCCACACTCTCACCCTCATACTTAAAATATTGTGAGTTTGAGATGGTGGAAAGCTGAGTGTCTCTAGAACTTTCACCGAAATTCTCGAGGCACTACAAATGTACACCAATGAAGGCAAGACAGAGATGCTACTCGTGTATGGATAACATAAAAAGTTAACAGAACAATAGTTGCAATAATGTTTTCATGTGTACAGCACAGGTACAAGTAGTACAATCTTATAGTACTTTCGGCGGCTTCGTGTGTGCACGAGTTCTATGAAATTGTAAAGCCTTTTGTTATAACACCTCATTGTCTGAAGTGTAAAAAGAATTAGAAAGAGCGGTTCTTCTCAGAATATTGCTGTGTATAGGGTTCCTCTCCCTGAGTAGCATTATGCTTACCTTCAGCCACAATAAAAGATAAGTAATGGTGATTTAGTTTTTATCAGTGGTTGCCTTTACTTACATGCCATATCATTGAAAAGTACTAATGTACTGTACTACATGTACTCATATTGTGTATAAGAAAATATTATTGGAATTACTATTCTGCCAGCTTACATTGTCCTTTCATGAGTAGCATTTTTATCTTCTCGTCCTTGCTGTACATTGAACTGACACAAACCTTCAACTGAAGATGTTGACTGAATGGCCAGTGTGTTTCCATTTGTGCACTGACAGTCAGCAAGTGGATGAGTGCTGGTGTACTGTGATAGTACCGGAGTGTCAAAGTCAGTCCTGTTTTACATTTTTAATAGTGTCATACTTACGTGACTGGTACATTGCAATGTGTTTTTGAACAGGTGTTAAAGATAGGAAGTGGATTACCAAATCAAAAAATTTGGAGTGCTTTTTAAAAAAGACGTACTGCTGTTCATATGTTTGTAACGAACAAACTTACAAGAAAGGCAGTCATGCTGGTTAATGTCCTTATGGTAGCTAAATATTATTTGCTTAGTAAATTTTTGTTTTACTCCTGGGGTTGTCAAAATAAATGGGACACCCTGTATTAATGTGTAAATGTATTGTCAGTGCCCTCAAGAAAAAATATTAGTAGTAGTAGTAGTAGTAGTAGTAGTAGTAGTAATAATAATAATTGACCTGCTTCTTGTACAATCCCCCCAGCTGATGGCCACTTCAATTATGGGCTCATTTTCTTATTATATGTGCCTATAACTTTCTATCTTGATCCAAAGGCTTTATATCATACAGGGTTTCCATCCAATACGATTCGGAGAAAAGTAGTACAGTATGTAAGAAAAACAATGTACAAGGCATATGAAACAGCTCTTATATTCTTTTCCCCTTCTTTGTGTACACTACGTAATGTACATAATCTTGAACTGCAATGTTATCTAATACCCTTACACATATGTCCTTGTATTTTTGTATATAACACTGTAATTCTTATATAACTTCAGTATACTTTATTTAACATCTGTCTATATGCACACTTGCTTCCAAAAGAAGTAAAAGCATTAGCTGATAATTGCACAGTTGCATAAAAAAATAACAACATTATTGACTGGACACAGCATTAGGTCTGGAAGCAGAGGACTGAAAGTTAACCTCTTTTTCTTCCAGGCCGAGTGCGCACACAATACGAAGACAAATTCTGCCCAGATCCCATAGTTGCAGGTGCTTATCGCTGTAAATTGTGCTGCAAAGTGGTTCGTAACAAATGGCACCACCTTAATTCGCACTTCCCTGGAGATCATCGTTGTTGTTATTGTGCAGCCGTTTACACACGAATTGACAAACTAAAAGCCCACTTGCGAAGTGTACATAATGTAGAAATCCAGAAATATATCCGTTGGGGATCAAGTTTCTCTGAGCATATTGTCACATCCTGTAATAGATAAAATGCAGTGAACTACAGTAAATATAATGTGTAATGCCTTTTGTACATAATGCTTTTTCAGTAGCTTTCTAAGGCAGTGTATAATTTGTGATACATTTTGAGTGTGTGTATGTCCATGTTGATAGAGGGGTTTGAATAGTTTTTGTTAGTCAACTGTCTCATTTGAGTGTTCTGATATTGTGAAAACTAGGGAAAAACTTAAGAAGAGAACCGACCAAAGACTGTTTGCAGCATCTTACCTGATTAAAGAAGAGCGTTTAAAATATAAATACATTAAAGTTGTGCAGTTTTAGTATACGTAGAGTAAATAAAATGACATTTTAGAAGTTAACATTATTCGTGTTATTTATGTAGATAATGAACACTGGTTGTAATATACTGACCAAATCTATCACGGTTTTACATTTTTATGTCTGTTACAAAGTAACTTTTCGAGAATACCAATGACCAAATCTATCACGGTTTTACATTTTTATGTCTCTGTTAGAAAGTAACTTTTTGAGAAAACCAATCAAAACTCAAGAGAAACTGTTAAAACCATATGGAAAATGCTACAGTTAAATTGAATTTATTTTAGGCTCCTTCTGATAGAGAAATGCATATGAAGAAGCATGGAGCACACTTGATGCTACTCATACTCCACTTGCCCCACACCTCTCAAAAACAGTCTCTGTTTTATTCTTACTGCATGAAAAAATACAGCAACCAGCTACCTTTTATACACATTTAATTATGCAATGAGCTTTTACTTTGCATCCTGTAATGTTTACCTCAGATTTATGTACATAACAGACAATTTTATTTACACAAGCACTGTTGCAGCACAGCATTCACCATGTTGTTAGATCATATGTTTGTCTGCATTAAAAAATTTTATTTAGTTTTTTGAAGGAAATACACACATGCGTATGAAACATCATGATACTCACTGTGTAATATTCACACCCCCAGGAGAGCCTCAGTGGACTGCGGAAAACAGTTCAATCCAAATGTAATTTTTAAATCTGAAATACTTTTAAAATAAATCTTTCGTCTTTATAAATATTTGGGGATTTGATTTAACACTTAGTTAAATATAAGCTTTTGCTTTCAGGCTAATAAGCAAAAGCCATTGCACTGAATATATTCTTGTGGGGGAAGACAAGACTCATCTTTCATATAAAACTGCTGCATCGTATAAAATAATGTATTGATGAAAATTTTCTGTAAACAAACATCTTGATAACGACATATGTAATATAACATACAAGAAATGAAATTAAAAAAGGAAATACAGGTGTTCATTAGGCTTTATAACTGTTAAGACCACATGTTCTTCCAGTGTGATGCACTGTGGGATATCAGTAGACAAGTATGGGAAAGCTATATGAAGATGGATATTGCAAATCCACCATCAGTCGTTCTGTATCTTTAAGTAAGAAGTTGAAGCTGATTTGCGGCTTGGTGCTGTTTTTTAACTAATTTTATAATAGTTAGTTAACATATTGCAGGCAGGCAGTGTAAATGCAATCAATTGTTGTGTACTATGGTTACTGAAATGAGGAAACCGTTATTTCCATCTTGGAATAAGTAGATCACAATTATAATTTTATCTGCTATCTCATTATTTCAAATATAGTGGATAAAGATAACGTCTTAGACCACTGTTTAAAGATAGTGAATTGTTGCATTAATGCAACTGGCTTACAAAGCTTTGCAAGTTTTGTAGAGTTCTTATTGTCCACTTAACTTACATACTGCTGTAATGTCCACTGTCTTTTCCATTCCGTTTTGATTTCATTGTGCGCAAATAACAGGTAGCACTACTACAGTGGTATGTATCATATTTGACAATGAACATCGAATGATTGTAATATGGGATATGTTATCTGTTACCCTGTCATTCAGTCTGTGTGAGATGTCACTGAATATTTTTGGACTAAAAATACTAACAATGCTTTTACTGTGACGAATAAAATCGGTTAATTTTCAATGGAGAAGTTACTGAGAATGTGTCTGTTTTGATCTCTTCTGCTCTGACCATACTACCACCAGAGTTAATGTCAGTGTTCTAGGTCTTTTGGTAACAGACAACAACAGTTTCCCATTAAAATCATATATTTCATAATGAGTCAGAGCTTTCAGTTGCATATAGAGGGTTATTCAGCGAAGCTATTTGCCTCAGGTAGTCTCAAAACCAGTTGAGATATCATAATATCCTGTTTTCACGGAGACTGACTGTGAAAAAATTTGTACTAAATGATGCACAGTCTTTGTTAAACCTATATTAATTACAAATGTATTGTTGTTAGCTTCACTCTTTTAAAATGGAGCTGTAGAAGTTTTTGTTTATTTGTAGTATACGTTTCAAAGAGATGAATTCAACCAAATTCCACTCTCTGAAATCTGATATTAGTTGGAAATGAAACTGTCACAACTATCTAATGCAGCCAAGAGAGCAAAATTACAAATTTGGAATTGGTGAAATAAAGTTTAATTTGAAACTGACACAAACTGTACTTGTCCTCAAGTATTTGGAAATGTGCTAACTGCAAGCCAAACAAGATGACCTGTAAAGGTGGCTCACCATTTAATTATGCTAATAGTTCTACAATTGTTTCTGCCAAAGCCTTCAGAAGAATGCCAGTTGTCACAAACTGAATGGATTTGTAAAACTGGAAACTCAGTATTATAGATCATTAATTTTATGTGAAGAAAAAACAACACAAGGATTTTAATTTTGAGATACACACGTCTGTTGTAAAATTACAGTAGCAATGACAACAAAAAGTAAATCATAAAATAAACTGGTCATAAACACTTCCATAACATACCATTTATGATAAAAATTGCGTGAAACGCCTATCATCTACTGCAAAACACATTTGTGGTTCTATGACTCCTGGATAGGTTGAAAACATTGCTTCAGTATCTTTGCTTACACTGCAAAAATTTGAATTTTTAAATCCTCTTGGATCAGTGGAAATTGTGCACAGATTTCATCTTAGGGCTTGGTCAAGAGAAAAAAGGACCCTCTCTTTTGTAATTGATATTACCGTATACACAAATGTGTATTTCATATGTTATGAAATGTTATAGCTGACTGTAAATTATGTTAAAGTGTAGATGACATGACACTGGATAGTAGAGGCACTGCGTTGTTGACAGACACATAAACAGGACTGAAAACTTTGTTAGCTTTTATATGAATTGGTTTGTGAGCTACAGCACACACACACACACACACACACACACACACCCCACACACACGTGTACAGCTACATTGCACAGGCTAAATACACAATGCCACTTCTGCAGGCTGACTGGAGGGGGGGGGGGGGGGGAGGTGAGAGATTGTGTCAGAATGTGGGCAGTGGTAGAAATGAGGGAGGCACTGAGAGACAGTGTAGGGGAAGGCGTGTGTGCATGCATCCTCATTAGAGTATGATAAGAAAAGAATTATGTTTGAAACTAGCTGGATCTAAACACCTTTCATGGAAACATTAGAGAAATAGTGGTCAAACAGTGGGCAGCAACTCAGAAGCAGATCAATTGAAGCAGCACAGACACTAATTGCTCTACAGAATGAGATGGCAAGAGGATGTGATCATACAGTCCAATCTCGACAGAATGCATACAACTGGTGGAACAGCAATGTGACAGAGGACAATTGCAAAACATTCACTACTGGGAGGGAAGAGACAGCCAAATGAAATGGGAAGACCAAAAGGAAATGCAAAAAGGATCTACCAGTTGAAATTGAGAAAGACTTCATAAACAGCAACACACAAACTTTCCATAAGATCTTGAAAACTTAAACTCACACAGTGGAAAGTCCAGGATGAACACACACACTCACACACACACACACACACACACACACACACACACACACACACAAAATCCCAACCATACACTTGGCCACTGTCTTCAGCAAATGAGGCCTGACTGCGGAGTGCGACTGCATCTGACATGAGCACCATTCTGCTGAAGTGGATGTTGGGGTAAGGAAGACGTATGGGGCAGAGAAGAGAAGAGGCAGCAGGGTACAACTGGAGGAAAGTGCTTTGCTCCTGTGGGAACATGCAGTGTCATCACGGCCGCAGGGGAGGCTGCTAGGTGCAGAGTCGGGAGGCTGTGCTGAAGTGGGAGTAAGGAAGGGGATGGATACGTTGAGAACAAGGACAAGCAAAGGTTGTGGCTTGTGGGAATGGAAGGTATGTTGTCGGAAGAGATCCCACCTGCACAAATGAGCATAGCCGGTGTTGGTAGGAAGAATCCAGTAACCTATAAAATATTCATTCCTGTAAACCCTCTGGCCTCAATCTTCACTAGTCTGTGCCCTCTACCTACCTATCCCCTTTACTGCTGCCACTTTAGCACTATACACACCTTCCAACCCACCAATGTTCCTACTAGACTGTCCAATGTAACTACTAGACTGTACTCCGTCCCTACTTGTTTCCTCTCCCATCTCCCATATTCTTGGCCCCCCTCCCCAGCACAGCCTTTCAACTCTGCACCTAGCAGCCCATACTGTCTCCCCATCACATTCCTGCATGCTCCCACTTGCAGTATAGCATCTTCCCCCACCACTACCTTGCTATCCCTTCCCCTCCCCACACCATGCTGCCTCCTCATCCCCACCACCCTCCCCAGCTCTTGTCAGAAGCAGTCACAGTCCAGCCCCCAACTGCTCAGAAATGGTAGCCATGTGTGTATTTGTGCTTGTGTGCTGTTTTGTCCAAAAGCTGAAATATTTAACAGCCCTTTTTTTTATTATGATTGTCTGCCACTTAAAACAAAGTTAAATGGGATATCAACCATAAAGTCCCTATTTCGAAAAAGAAAATAGGCAATGGGCTCTAAACAATGTGGAACATTGCAAGGAACTTGCCAGATATTTCAAAGAATTACATAACTGCTCAAAACCAACACAGAGGTTCCCATCACAAGAACCTGAGGACACTAATTCAAGTTCATTACCACCAGATGAAGAAGAAATTGCCAGTCAGATCAAATGACTCAAAAACAATTAAGCATTGGAGGAAGAGGAGAGATTAAATCATAGCAAAACTGTTCAAATCAGCAGGCTCAAACACCATAAAGAAATCAACAAAATATTGCAAGACATTTAGAAAACAGAACAAATTCCAGAAGATTCAAAAAATGCATTATTTGCCCATTACACAAGAAGGGAGGCAGAAAATGTGTAAATAACTGCAGGGGAATCTCATTAATATCAGTTGCACACAGAATTCTATCCCAGTGTCTTCTTGACATAGCAAAGAAAGAACCAAAAAATTGAGGTGTATCAGCTCATTTGTGACCAGAGAAAATCTTGAACCTAAAACTAATTCTCAAATCAAAGGATTTACAGCAAAAATTTGGTCTGTACATTTGTTGATTCCAAAGAAACATATGAGCCAACGGCCTTGCCACAATGGTAATACTGGTTCCTGTCAGATCACCAAAGTTAAGCACGTCATGCTGTGCTAGCACCCAGATAGTTGACCATTCGGTGTGCCGAGTGCTGTTGGCAGGTAGGGTGCACGTAGTCCTTGTGAGGCAAACTGAGGAGAAGTAGTGGTCCGGTCTCGGAAACTGACATATGGCCAGGAGAGCGGTGTGTTGACCATGTGCCCCACCATATCCACATCCAGTGACACCTATGGGCTGAGGATGACATGGAGGCCGATCAGTACCATTGAGCCTTCATGGCCTGTTCGGGAGGAGTTTAGTTAAAGAAATGTATGACTTAGCTGTCTGCGAACCACTCTTCCAAACATTAAAAGAAAACTTTGTAGATCTGAAAGCACTTCCAATCATAAAACAAACACTGAAAGACACAAATTCCAAATTAAATATATAGGGGACATTTCAGAGCCTGTAGAAATCAAAATGGAATTAAGACTACCACATGGGTTATCTCCATTACTTTTCAACTGTGTCCTTGGAGAAGTGATTCATAAGAGGGTAATCCCAAAAGTAAGGTCTCCTACATTTTTATAAGTACATAGAGCTGTTTATTTCTACAGTGGTTTACATCAGTTTACAGCTTGAACATTTAGCAATTTTTCAACATAATCACCATTTATGTCGATGCATTTTTGTAGACGCTGTGGCAGTTTTGTATGCCCACGTCATACCAGCTCACTGCCATGCTGTTCAGAAAGTTATGAACCTCTTCTTTTACCTTGTTGATGGAGCTGAATTGCTGGGACCACAATCAATGCTGACAGGTACTGAGAGACTTCGAAAAAACTCAAATGGGCAATTCAGACCCTGAGAAGAGGAATATTGAGTAAGGGCGTACACATTCTCCATGACAACACTCGCCCACACATCGCTTGGCGAACCATTTCTCTCCTGCAACAGTTTCAGTGGAACATAATCACCATCCACCCTATAGTCCTGACTTGGCACCAAGTGATTATCACCTGTTCCCTAGGTTAAAAGAACATTTAGCCGGAAAGCGATTCAGCTCTGACGACGAGGTGAAAGAAGAGGTTCATAACATTCTGAACAGCATGGCAGTGAGTTGGTATGACATGGACATACAACAACTGCCACAGTGTCTACAAAAATGCATCGACAGAAATGGTGATTATGTTGAAAAATAGCTAAACGTTCAAGCTGTAAACTGATGTAAGCCAATGTAGAAATAAACAGGTCTATGTACATACAAAAAAATAGGAGACCTTACTTTTGAGGTTACCTTCATAAATTACACAAACAGAAAACAATCATCAACAGTCAGACATTTTAGACAGAGGTAAGTTATCTATAGATTGCTTCACATTTGCAGACAATTCAGCAGCCTTCACTCACAACATTCGATGAGCCCAGAATCAGATTAAATTCTTTATAGATGGTGCAGAAAAAATCAGTCTCCAGATATCTTTTGAAAAAGGCAGAATACATGTATTGCAACAAACCAGTTCAAAGTTCATTGAGACAGAATATCACAAAATCAAATGAATTCAACAGTATAAATGCAGGGTGTTTCAAAACTCGATGGCAAAACTTCAAGAATGGATTCCTTATATAAAAAGGAGAAGAAGAAAAATAAAAATGACTATGTCAATATGGGCCCAGAACTGCATAGTTACCAACTTATTTGAGCATGTTACTGTTACGCAATGCGTGTTGACAAATGCTGTTTGCCACAGGAAAATGTGTGATGCCACTTACAAGTGTTACACAATTAAACAAGTTGTGAACCAATGTGGTATGGGCCTGAATATCCAATGCAGACGAAGTACAGTTATCACTAGTTAAATATGTAGGTGTTCTGTAGTTAGCAATTGCGGTTTGCAGTATGCTCTGAAGTGATTCATAAGTAGTAGGCTTTAAATGTATCTGCAGCCCTTTGCAAAGTGCATATGGGTAGGTTTGTGATAGCCTGTGGTATACATTCAAGAAATATAAACCAACCAAGAGCTGGTGACCATGCATTGCATGTATGGTTTGGCAGATGACAATGCATAAAGACATGTCACTTGTACCAGGAATGCTACCCATTGTGCAGATTACCAGACCGAAAGACATTTGATGATCTTGGCCTCTGTGAACAAGGGAGTTTCACGTGTCCACAGACAATGGGGCTCGGCTTAGATGTAAAATGCCAGAGGATGAGGAAGATCTACTCAATGCTGTGGAGGAAAGTCCTGGGATCAGTACAAGGTGGTTAGGCTTGTAGAGGAATGTGCTGCACATGACAAACTGGTGATATTTATGTGAAAATATGCTCCATCCATACCATCTGCAGCATGTACAAGTCTTGTCTTCTGCAGATTATACTCCAAAGGTAACGTTCTGCCAATGGTTTCTGCAGCAAAGTATTATGATGCCCAACTTTGCAGCTGTTGCTTTACTCGCTGACATTCATAAGGGCTGGACTCCAGAATTTGCATAACCAGCAAATGTGGGCGGACTCAAATCGCCATACAACTTCCAGTCGTCTCTCCAGCAGAAGTTCCCCATTAACGTATGGACAGCCATTGTTGACAATTCCTTGTTGGGATGATGTGACACCCCAGGGAGACTTATTGGACCTAACTACACAGATTTCTTATGTACTGTGTTTCCTGAGTACTTAGAAGACATGCCACTTGGATCCTGTCGACAAATGTATTTCATGCACAACGTTTCATTCACGCATTTCAGTCTATGTGCCTGGAGGCATCTGAATGCACATTTTCCTGAGTGCTGGATAGGTAGAGATGGACCAATTGCTTGGCCACCCTGTTCAACTGACTTAAACCCTCTGGACTTTCACCTGTGGGGACACAGAAAGTCTCTTATGTATTCAACTGCTGTTGTGGATGAACCTAATCTTTGTGTGACTTCTCAGACAGTGTGAACTGAACCAAGAACTTATGATCGCATATAGAATTCAATGAGATGATGAACAGAGTCCTGTGTTCAGACAGGAGGAGATTACTTCGAATATTTCCTCTGATATGTAACCAGAGTGTATACTAGCTGTTGTTACAGATGTATAGTGCAGTCTGTCAAAATTGATGGTCAAATAAATAGGTAACTTTGCATTTCAGGACCCATACTGATGTAACCTTTTTTTTCCTTCTAATATGAGGAATCCATTCCTGAAGTTTTGCTGTTGAGTTTTGAAACATCCTGTATGTAGAAGGTATCAGGTAGGTGCATAGGTGTGTGCTGTGTGTGTGTGTGTGTGTGTGTGTGTGTGTGTGTGTTCACGACTCAGAACCTCTACAATTTGGTGAGTTGTTGCCCTTACTACTAAACTGGATTTTACATGTTCGTATTTTTTGTTATTGTTCCATAGTGGTTAGTTTAAGGACTTGTGAATATTATATGTTTATGGAATGCCCTCTGTAACAGAGACATATTGATTTAGGCACTATGGTTCTACACGGTTGTGTATCTAAGGCCTGCTTTATTACCTATTTTTCAATGTTACATTATTATTATTATTATTATTATGAGCAATATTCTAGGCTGTGTTACATGAGTGTTTTGTAAGCAGTCTCTTTTGTAGCCGTGCTATGTTTTCCCAGTATCCTACCAATTACACAAAGTCTAGCAGCCGTTTTACCTACATCTGGCCTATGAAAGAATTACATTTCATATCCTTACAAATTATTAATACCCAGATATCAGTATGAGTCGTTTCCTTATTCCAGTAATTCCTTAAGTCTCAGTTCACTGAGTCGGTAGCTAGTAATGATATGGCATGCATAGCTGCACCTCACATGGACGGAGTTGGTTTTGTGGCACAGAGGAACAAGTATCAGTTCCAATTTTGTTATTCTCGAGATTTCCCTTCATGCTCATGAACGTGTTCTCACCATAGAAAAGAGAGCGTTTTGTAGGTTAATGTTTGCTGGGATGCCGACTCTGTGGGTGCTTCCTCTAATTTTTCTGGGGCTCCCAGTACCAACACAAAATTAAAACAGAAAAGTTGGGGAGAAATTCCAGTCTGTCAGTTATTTCAGTTTTGACATCGTGCTTTCGTATTGGCCCATACGTCTGAGCATTTTTGAGTCAGCGTATAAGTTGATGCCTGACAGCTACAGTGGGCTGGGTGTGGGACCTTTGCGGGCCTGCCTCAACGTAACGCGATTCCAGCCTCAACGTAACGCGATTTTGTTAATTACTCTGTGGCAACGCCACATTGCTGTGACGGCTCCGTATATGGCTACTATTTTCGGCTGTAGCCATTAGCAGTTGAAAGCTGGCAACAATGCTGCAAGCGGTAAGGGATCGTTTTACACCGTCTCGACTAAAGTGTTGCTCACTCTTCCAGAAAAATGTGATAACCGCTCAGCGTCCTCTCACGGAAACATTATGAAATGCTTTGAACATTCCGCCATACGGTCAGCGGCTGACAGAGATTTAAACTGGCTGCTTTGTATTAATAAATCTTCACCCACTCCGTAGCATTCTTTGTGGAGCAATTAAGGCGGCCACACACGTAACAGCGTGCATGAGCAAGGATGCACAAATTTCTGGCGTCTACACACGGTAGACTGGCAATGGCAAGGAAAGCATTTCTGAAGAAGAAATATTTGTTAACATAGAGTATAGATTTAAATGTCAGGAAGTCGTTTCTGAAAGTATTTGTGTGGAGTGTAGCCATGTATGGAAGTGAAACGTCGACGATAAATAGTTTAGACAAGAAGAGAATAGAAGCTTTCGAAATGTGGTGCTACAGAAGAATGCTGAAGGATTAGATGGGTAGATCACATAACTAATGAGGAGGTATTGAATAGAATTGGGGAGAAGAGGAGTTTGTGGCACAACTTGACTAGAAGAAAGGATCGATTGGTAGGACATGTTCTGAGACATCGAGGGATCACCAATTTAGTATTGGAGGGTAAAAATCGAAGAGGGAGACCAAGAATGAATACACCAAGCAGATTCAGAAGGATGTAGGCCGCAGTAGGTACTGGGAGATGAAGAAGCTTGCACAAGATAGAGTAGCATTGAGAGCTGCATCAAACCAGTCTCAGGACTGAAGACCACAACAACAACACAGGCTCAAGCAGTCTTATTCAGGCATTAGTTTGTTTATCAGAAAATGGCTAGCTCAGACGATGCGCTGGCTTTGGCAACCTTTTGCCTTGAGTTACGGAAAAAAAGATAGTATATTAAATGTGGAGTAAAGAGTACTTATAAACCTAAACATTATTCCCATGTTAACTATTCGCGGTAGACACGCTATGGAAATTACTTTTTTTGCCCACGATAACTTGACGATTGCGCTAGTGCTGTCATAAGCGGAGAAAATCGGCACAACTCGAAAGGAATTAATTTGTCTCCGAGCACTGCCAACGTCAAGCCGCCCGTAGAGGCGAAGTATTACGAAAGGCTTCTGCCCACTATCAATTAACTTCCATAAGCACTTGCTGAGGTGTTTATGTTAAAGCAAAAACTTGCTCAAGATTTCTGCTTCAAGCCGCTGAACTGTTGCAAGTACTTGTTGCAGGTATTCTTAAAACCCGAGGCAGTAGCCGCCGCCGTTGCGTTATTATTAATGAATAAAAATCGTGACGAAACATAAAAATGAAAAAGTAGGAAAAAAGGGTAGAGGAGTACATATTGATGTTTCCAAGAAACAATATTTACTTAATTAAAATCAGTGTACGCAAATTTCGAACATCTCTCGTCTATTGTATAATCAAATGTTCGATAACAGGAAACAAAAGTGTGGCGCGGCATCCCACCAAGAGACTGTCTTTTAATTACTCTTCGATTTTTGCAAGCACTGCGTACTACCTTCATCATAGAAGTGATGCATTTATGTTTACGGTAACATTCAGAAATCAGCTAAAATTTAATGGCGCCTATACTCTCATTCTGCTTTCTCCTTTGATGACAGAAATTCATTGGTAAACTCATTTCGCACTTTCTTGATTGGTGGTGCCAACTATGTGTGTTAGAGGGATCTAATGGTACATTTGTTTCGACCCATCTGTCTTTGTGCCGTTCTCAGTTTCGACAATGGCATTTTCACATAGGTACCGAACACACACAACTTCTGTACATTTGAGAAAAACTTCACAAAATGACAAATTCGGTAAGTACTTACAGTTTTGAACACATTCTAAGTTGATTTCTGAACGAATCTTAAGTTGATTCTGGGACAAAAGGTGAAGGGGCTATACGACCTGAGTCAAACCCGAAAGGTGAATGCCAGTCAATTATTAGAGAAATCCATAGATGCAGACCACCAGAGCGAAAATAAACGAGTAACTGGAGTAACAGGTAAGAAGGATCACATATTATCTTCTCGGTGTATCCAAGAAGATGAAATTTTGACAGAAAAATTTTGCCAGATCGCTACACTACCAGTTGTATAGTCCCCAGTTAGCAGCCGCTTTAAGGGGGGAAACTACATTAGGAGGCTATTTGACACTGATTTTTTGACTCTGAAGAATGGATTAGAATTTAATTAAAGTTTGACATTATTTCATTCATATTTCGAACAATAGCAATGGAGCTATTCCGATTTTCATCTGAAATCAGAAAGGTTTCGATTTTACATTAATAACTCATTTTCTAAGAATATGAACCTCAGTCCAGGTGAAAATAATGAAAATTAAAAATTTTGCAGGCATTGGAACAATATACTTAGATTTTCACAATTTTTCTCTTATTATGCAAAAAAGAAATCCTTAAAATCATGATATCATCTCACAAGTTGGTTCGTATAATTAGAAATTTTATGAAGAATCACACTATCAATTTTCATAATGAAAAAAGTAATTTCGAGATCAACGCGTTTGAAAAATAAATTCTCGGAAACTAGAAATTCAAGGAAGTTAATAATAATGTAAAATGTCCAGCAACATATCCTTCTTCTCCCTCATTGGCTCTGTTTTGCCCTTGCAGCATTGCTTTCCGACCTCCTCCGATGCCAATGAACTACGTCGATTCTGCCGGTTCACGCCCTGGTTTTCCGTATATTTGGCATAACTGAATCTTTGCGTGCCTACTACAATTCCTGCCTCGTTCCTGACCATCAGAAAGAATGAATTTCCCTCATTGAATAAGCCCGCTGGTAAATACAATGTCAATTGAACGACTTGTAGTCCGGAGTGCAGGTGTTTAGGAGCTAACCGCCAAATAGTGGAATTAAAATTTTCCTTCGCATTTTGTGTGTAGCCACCTAAACATCTCTCCAGTAATTCACCCCTTGATAAATTTTCATATATTGGAAGAATTTCCTGCTTTACGTAGGGATGCAATGGAGTAGGGCGCGGTTCATGTTCCATTCCAAGGGCTATTCGTTTCTGCTATTCGCTCCAGTTGCTGTTAATCCATAATAAGTGCTGAACTTTTTCAGTATTGACTTTTTAGTTTTTCGAAGTCGAGTCCCCATTCTCTTCTGGACGTGATCGAAACATTCGCTGTACCTGATGTGCACTCGGTTCTATGCTCATAACATCTAAACGAATGCGAATTTCGCTTTGAAATTTTGACAGCGTATTATTGGATAATTAAGCTAACGATTTATGCAATAAAAAGTCGGATTTTTTGAACCTCCTGATGTGGTTTCCTCCCCTTACGTTCTATTCTCGGAATAGTGCAGAAAACGCCTAACCGGAGAATAAACGGGGGATAACTGAACTTCTGATTCTGGTAGGGTTAGTGAAGGGAACCAGAGAATAAGTTTTGTCAATGACAGGGATAGTTACCTTATTAATGATGACAAGATTGTCTGCTAGAACGAGAACGGAGAAAAAACGGGGACATCACACAATTTATTTGAAAGAATATGACGATTTCAAATTTATGTTAAGATTTCCTACTACTACTTTTCGATCTCTTGCTTGAGAAACTGGAGCGTATGAGTGAAATGTGAAACTACTCACTGACACAAGTTTTTGCTTTTAGTGGTCCTAATAGACATTTGATATTGGTACGTCGTGAATTATGTGTATCATTCGTCAATTTTACGTACCTCATTTACATAAATATGACAGTGCCAAAACAGTCTGGCTTATATGGCGCATGTTACAACTGTCGCGATATTAGGAAGGCCTATTTCGTTCTATCTAGTACACAGTGACAAAATAGATGTAATCACATCGAGAAACCACACCATTCGTGGCCACTATTCGTATTAACAACTTTCTCAGTATTAGCCAACGACACTTTGATTTTTCAAACAGTGGACACTCCCAGTAGGGTTATCAACAATGTAGGAACAGTCAGACCGCTACGTACCGTAAAGACGACACGTGAAGTTGCAGAAAAGCACAATTAACAAACACACACACACACACACACACACACACACACACACACACACACACGATCGCCAACTCCAACATCTCGGGCCGGAGTGTCTTTTAATTGCGCCTGTCTGCAATTTGACGTGTCTTATTTACGGTAAGAGGCAACCTGTATTTTCATACATTTTCATGTAACAAAACGTTTGACCAACTTTGATGAGATAATAGATTGTTTCGCAGAGAGGAAAGCACGTCGTGTAAAGCTGTAGCAAGAATAGAGGGAAAGAAATGCTGGGACCTAAGGATTGAAGAGATGTGTACTGTATTGTTAGTCTCTTGTCTTTACTGATTTTATGTTTCCTATGTTTAATTTTATGTCACACAAAAGAGAAAGTTATTAGCTAATAGGCAATAAAGAGTGCAAATTTTCTGTAGCGTTCTTATTCTCCCGGTCACAAATAATTCCATCACCCAGTATTATTATTATTATTTAAAATAGGAGTAGGATGTCAAACCAGCCGACTGGGAGCAGGATAGTCACAACAAGACATTTTAGTTTCCACTGTCCTGAATGTAGGTTTGATAGCTTCCATTACAAAATATATACGGTTGAATTCCACAGAGCGAAATACATTGACGTGCGATAGAATGCTGTGTGAAGAGGCGTGGCACTGCACTTCACACACTTAAGAATAAATTCTTACATTTCCTCGAACGTATACGTTTTATAAAAGTTGTACAACTTTGTTTCCCGATAGGTGGCGACAACGGTAAGTAGCGCTCGAAAGAAACAGATCGCAGACGTCAGGCAGTTACCTTGGATCTCGGTCAACATAACCTCATTCAAGCATTAGTCGATTTGTGTCTGCATCATGAAGTTGATCTTGATTGAAAATGCCAGTTTACGAGCCTAATTCTCGTCATTTACGGGAGGTGTTACTGTTTTGTTTCAATATGCAGAAAACAGCGGCTGAGTCTCATCCAATGCTCTCAAGTACGTATGGCAAGGACGCTATTAGTGGAAGGACGTGTCGTGAGTGGTTTCAACGCTTCAAGAACGGTGGTTTTAACGTCGTAGACCGGCACGGTGGTGGAAGAGAGAATGTTTTCGAAGATGAAGAATTGGAGACATTGCTGAGTGAAGACTCGCTTCAAACTCAAAAAGAATTGACACGTTTAGTGGGAGTGACACAGCAAGCCATTTCAAAACGTCTCAAGGCTGTGGGCATGATTCATAAAGAAGGAACGGGTCCCGTGTGAGCTGAAACCTAGAGACGTACGATGTTTGTGTGTTCGTGAACAGTTGCGTCAGAGGCAAAAACGGAAGGGATTTCTGCATCGAATTGTGACCGGGTACGAAAAGTGGGTTCATTACGATAACCCTAAACGCAAAAAATCATGGGAATAATCCGGCCATGCTTCCACGTCGACGGCCAAACCGAATATTCACGGCTCCAAGATCATGCTCTGCATTTGGTGGGACCAGCTCGGCGTCTTGTACTAAGAGGTGTTACAACCAAGTGAAGCAATCACAGGCGCTCGTTATGCAATTAATGCGTTTGAGCAGAGCATTAAAAGACAAACGCCCACAATACAGCGAGAGGCACGATAAAGTGATTTTGCAGCACAACAACGCTCGACTCCACGTTCCCAAAGAAGTCAAAACGTACTTGGAAACGTTAAAATGGGAAGTCCTACCCCACCCGCAGTATACTCCAGGCATTGCTCCTTCTGACTATCTTCTGTTTAGATCAATGGAGCATGGCCTGGCTGACCAACACTTCGATCTTATGAAGAAGTCACAAATTGGATCGATTCGTGGATCGCTTCAGAAGATTAACAATTTTTTCGACGCGGGATTCGTACACTGCCCGAAAGATGGGAGAAAGTAGTGGGCAGCGATGGCAGATAACTTTGAATGATACATGTGTAACCAATGTGTTTCATTAAAGCCTCAAATGTTGGGGAAAAACCGGCGGAAGCAAAGTTGTACACTTTGTATATCAAACTCTTTAGAAAGAAGCATCTAAAAAAATTCTGAAAAATAGAGTTAAAACAGATTTTGAGGTCCTTTCTCAACCGCTCGGGTGGGGGGTTGGGGAGCTCCACTATGAAGTTTTTGCCCCGTTTCGGAAATATCGTAGATCCGGGGCTGAGCAGTATGCAAGAAACCTGAACTAATCTTCACCCTGCAGTGGAGATCGGGACTCGAACTTGGGAACCCGATCTGGCTCACAGTTTTAGTTTGCCAGGAAGTTTCATGCAAGAAACTGTTCACTACTTTACAAAGTTCTTAAATTTGACTAAACTAGTGGATGTAGGTGTGTAGGGGGGGGGGGGGGGGGGGGTGTTGCAGGTACGGCCGTTCGTAATATTCTACCCAGTTCTGTGATTGTTTGGATAATGTGGCAAGGAGTTCGACAAAATGCCTCATAAATATGATTTCAGGATAAAGATAAAAGGAAAACAAACCGCTGAGAGCAAAGGCCATAAAATGGTCCGTTTACCGCCCTATAACTGCGATGTAAATCCGATAGAATTGGCATAGGGGAAAACACTCTCTCTCTCTCTCTCTCTCTCTCTCTCACACACACACACACACACACACACCATAATTTCAGGGAGAACAGTGTCACTGGTGACATGCCAAAGGAAAGATTGCAGAATCTTGTTAATGATGTTTTCCTTTCAGTTACCGCACAGAGTTGGCAAGGTTACTCCAGGAAAGTGCACAAGCTGAAGCAAACAGCATTGGACACGAGATGGAATGATGGGAATGGTCATCGATTAAGTTAATATCAATACCACGCCCTCAAGCAACGATGATGGTGATGATATTGAATCAAACACGAATGACAGTGATCTTTATCGAACTTCATTTTGACATTTCTTTCAATCGCAGTTAATTGCACTGTGTAAACGTTACTGCTGTGCTGTCTTTAATAAATACAGTGTGCAGACAGATTCCAAAACTCAGATTATGACTTTCGGTTTATAGTGTCGTAAGTTGTACAGTCATCTACTTACTTTGTCATTATTTGGGATAAATAAATAATACATAAGTTGTAGGTAAACCTCTCGGCATGAATATGTCAACAAATTTGTTGATTTCCGATCCGACGGAATTGTCACGTAAGCGGGCAGTAATTCGCGAGTGCCGCGTCCCATTTTGCGTTAAGCGCAAAACGCGTGTAGTGATGCCAGCACAGCTGCAAACAGGCGACGCTGCTTTCCACTCATACCCCTCACCTCTCGCATCCATAACGCGTTGGTACATCCGTTCCCGACAGTCCTGGCGCCAAACGTCAAGTTATCGTGAACAAACAGTATCTCACAGTACTGTTGATTTTCTTTGACTTGACCGACAATACAGTACAACCTTCGTAAAGAATGTATTTTAAAAGAACCAAATGAGAATTAAATTAAGCCAGACCATTGGCAAATGCTTCCAAAAGCCTCCCTATTTTTGGTACACACCCACTCAAGCTTACACACGCTTGACCGCTTGCACAAGCGTGCATAATCGAAATACGATGAAGCATCAAGCTGCTTGTACAGTTCTGATGTTTGCACACATTTATCTTCCACACTCTCAACCACACTTCCACAAGCGTGATTGTCAAGCATGCAGTTATATGTATGGCTGCCTTAAGATTTAGTTTACATTTTTTATTGCGTAACATAATACCCACATTTTGCTGAGTTTACTTTTTGTTGTAGGGTTTTGTAATACATAAATCTATGGTTCCATCATTGGTGAAGAAAAGTGATGCGTCTATGACATATTCAGTTAGTTGCTGACAGACATACATTAATGTTTGTGGTTGCTGAAGATAACTGCGATTTGCACTCTTGTCATTGGCATACAAAATACAGATGGCTTTTATATGACATAATGAATGAAGTAGGTTCTCTTATGGCTAGCAAAATGTTATACACATTGATAAAGTTTGTAAAATATTCTCAATACCATTCAACGATTGTGGATGAAACTAGTGACATATGTGAACATGAGGAATTTCCTGTGTGCTTTCTATGTGTCAGTGGCAATAATTTTCAAATTAATGTATTAATTTTTGGTTTCTATAATAATGAATCAACTACAGTTGCAATATTGTTGATAGTTTTGAAGGATGTACCCACTCATTTTTCTCTAGATATCAAGTTATGCAGAAGTATTGCTACTGATGGAGTGTAAAATATGACCAGTGGTTTTTCTAGGTTGCAATCCAAAGTCAGAGAAATTGAGCTGCATGTTCACTGTTTGGCGCATTCTTTGAACCATGTGACCCAAGAGGCAATGCAAAATTAAATCATGATGAGCGACTGTCTTTCAAGTGTGAAAAAAGGACTGTTGTTGTTTTTTTTTTTTTTTTTTTTTTTTTTTTTTAATGCCAGTCCCCCAGGTGATGAGCAATATGTGAGTCTCTGCAAGGTGCTAGCTTTATTCATATTGTAGCTCCTCAGCCTTTTTGCGCTGTCAGTGTTGTTGTAGAATGAGTTCGTCAAAAGTATTTTCCAGAATTACAAACAGTTAGTTTTGTTCTTTGAGGAACTCAAGCTCAGAAAAATCCATTGCTGGAAAAGATTTCTTAAATTCGCTATGTTCTTTTGAATTTATCTTTTTCACAACTCTTCATATTAAAATTTTAGAGCCAGTTGAAATTTTGAATGCTTTTCTTCAAAATACCTCTCTACAGCTCCAAAAAGCCTCAGACAACATTAGTAGTTTCCTGGATGTTGTAAAGTGATCTTGAACTGATGATAGTTTTGATGAAGTGTGGAGCTCTTTCTTGGAACTAATCCAAAAATTTGATGTCAGAGATCCGAAACTTCCAAATATTCAAAAAGTTTCTCACTTGATGATTATTGCCAGAGAATTTATTTTGAAGTTTTAGATATTGTGATCCTGTGTTTTGAGGACTGATTTTCTGAAGCTGCTATGACTTCCTTAAGGAAAATAGAAACATTTCTTCTCTCCAAAACTAAAGATTTCAGTTATGCAAAGATGAATTTGATGCAGAAATATTAAATTTGCACAGAAATATGATGTTAGATTTTGTAAATCAAAAATTATTTTGTTGGATGTAAAGAAGACTTGTTGTATTTCTTTTCTACAAATAAACTGGTCTGTAAATTTTGTACCAGAGATAATGAAACTAATAAAGATAGCTTTAACTAAACTAGTTTATACATGTACACCGAGCGAGGTGGTGCAGTGGTTAGCACACTGGACTCGCATTCGGGAGGACGACGGTTCAATCCCGCGTCCGGCCATCCTGATTTAGGTTTTCCATGATTTCCATAAATCGCTTCAGGCAAATGCTGGGATGGTTCCTTAGAAAGGGCACAGCCGATTTCCTTCCCTAATCTGAGCTTGTGCTCTGTCTCTAATGACCTCGTTGTCGACAGGACGTTAAACAGTAATCTCCTCCTTCTCTACATGTACAGCAGAATGTTCTTTCTTCGCCCTTAGAAGATTAGAAACTCAACTGCGCAACACCATGACGCAAGAGAAATTGAGTGCAAATGCTGCCATGCATGCCCCCCCCCCTTTTTTTTTTTTCCTTTAAAAAAACTTGACACTTCAATAAAATATTTTCATCTAATGATCCACTGTTCGTAAGAACACATTCTGTATGAGTGAGAACTAGAAATTCCACAGCAATTTGAAAATAAATAAAACAATTTTATGTGGATTGTTGATTACTTTTTGTGCAGAAAAAGAACCTAATAAAAAAGTGTTGGTTTTGAACCTTTTTGAACTGTGGTTTAGAGCACCCACACTAATTTTCAAAAGCCAGCACCCTGAGTGTTTGTATTTCTTATGGCAAAGAACTGTTCAAAACTTGAATCTCTTTTCTTTTCTGTAGCCTACAAATATAAAAAAACTGCCTTCAGTTAAAAATTATAATTTTTATTCCAATACATGAAACATTTTGAGCCCTGGGGGCCCATCTTAAAGCGTTCGATCAGTCCATATGTTTTTTTGAAAATAGGTTGGTACTCGTCTCTTTCCTATTGTGGTTATGTATTTTTTAGACTTAGTATTTTGGATATATATGCAAAAGAGCAGTACACAAAAGAAACTTAACTAATGCTTTTGTGGGCAAAGCTTTTGCGGTACCGTACTACATTTTGCCACTAGGAGCACATAGAACGATCATTCAATAAACCGAGTTTCATCACTGAGGAAAATTGAGACTACTTTCAACAGAGCTTATAGAGACAACTGTTTTGTATGATTATTGTTTTTGCAACGGCTGATTTTCATAAACAGCGTGCGGTGGTGAAATTCTGCTTTTTGCTTAGCAAAAGCGGAACAGGAACTCTAAATGTTAAAAACAGGGTACAAGTATGATGCTGTGGGGAAAACTCAAGTGTTTGAGTGATTTTCCAGTTTCAAAAATGGTGAAATGTCTTTTGATGACAAACCTTGTTCTGGTCATCCTTCCATGACCCAAACACTCGCAAATGTTGAAAACGTTCATGCATCATCGATGAAGTTCAATGATGGACCATTGAAGAAATTGTGGGGCTGTTGGGATTGACTTGGAGTTCAATGGAGTGAATTATGATAGAAGATTTTGGAATGAAAGAGGTAGCTGCCAAATTCATGCCAGGACTGCTGACTGAACAAAAAAAAAAAAAGCCGGGGAAGCGTGCTGTGCTGTGAAAAAAGAGTTTCGAAATGACCAAACATTTTTCAAAAAATTTTCAGAATAGAATAAAAAGTTTGGAGGCATTACTTTTCAACATGCCTTCATACTTTAAAAGCATTTAAGTGTTCTTCCTTTTATTGGTAAAGTTTGAAATTTTGTGGGGTTTTAATATAAAAATTCAAGGATCTCAGCATGGGATCATCTTATCGAGAAACAATTAGTGAAAAGATTGTAGTTGGTATGCAATGCTTTTAGAAAATAATCAGAAGGTTTCTGCATATGATTTCAGGTTTTTACTGGCTGCCAGTATGCCTATCTTTCTAGACAATTTATGTGCATTAAGCTCTTTCTCATTGCCAAGAATGAACAAATTAACTACACTCCTGGAAATTGAAATAAGAACACCGTGAATTCATTGTCCCAGGAAGGGGAAACTTTATTGACACATTCCTGGGGTCAGATACATCACATGATCACACTGACAGAACCACAGGCACATAGACACAGGCAACAGAGCAGGCACAATGTCGGCACTAGTACAGTGTATATCCACCTTTCGCAGCAATGCAGGCTGCTATTCTCCCATGGAGACGATCGTAGAGATGCTGGATGTAGTTCTGTGGAACGGCTTGCCATGCCATTTCCACCTGGCGCCTCAGTTGGACCAGCGTTCGTGCTGGACGTGCGGACCGCGTGAGACGACGCTTCATCTAGTCCCAAACATGCTCAATGGGGGACAGATCCGGAGATCTTGCTGGCCAGGGTAGTTGACTTACACCTTCTAGAGCACGTTGGGTGGCACGGGATACATGCGGACGTGCATTGTCCTGTTGGAACAGCAAGTTCCCTTGCCGGTCTAGGAATGGTAGAACGATGGGTTCGATGACGGTTTGGATGTACCGTGCACTATTCAGTGTCCCCTCGACGATCACCAGTGGTGTACGGCCAGTGTAGGAGATCGCTCCCCACACCATGATGCCGGGTGTTGGCCCTGTGTGCCTCGGTCGTATGCAGTCCTGATTGTGGCGCTCACCTGCACGGCGCCAAACACGCATACGACCATCATTGGCACCAAGGCAGAAGCGACTCTCATCGCTGAAGACGACACGTCTCCATTCGTCCCTCCATTCACGCCTGTCGCGACACCACTGGAGGCGGGCTGCACGATGTTGGGGCGTGAGCGGAAGACGGCCTAACGGTGTGCGGGACCGTAGCCCAGCTTCATGGAGACGGTTGCGAATGGTCCTCGCCGATACCCCAGGAGCAACAGTGTCCCTAATTTGCTGGGAAGTGGCGGTGCGGTCCCCTACGGCACTGCGTAGGATCCTACAGTCTTGGCGTGCATCCGTGTGTTGCTGCGGTCCGGTCCCAGGTCGACGGGCACGTGCACCTTCCGCCGACCACTGGCGACAACATCGATGTACTGTGGAGACCTCACGCCCCACTTGTTGAGCAATTCGGTGGTACGTCCACCCGGCCTCCCGCATGCCCACTATACGCCCTCGCTCAAAGTCCGTCAACTGCACATACGGTTCACGTCCACGCTGTCGTGGCATGCTACCAGTGTTAAAGACTGCGATGGAGCTCTGTATGCCATGGCAAACTGGCTGACACTGACGGCGGCGGTGCACAAATGCTGCGCAGCTAGCGCCATTCGACGGCCAACACCGCGGTTCCTGGTGTGTCCACTGTGCCGTGCGTGTGATCATTGCTTGTACAGCCCTCTCGCAGTGTCCGGAGCAAGTATGGTGGGTCTGACACACCGGTGTCAATGTGTTCTTTTTTCCATTTCCAGGAGTGTAGTTCAACACAGAAGCACACATGGGCTATACCGTAGTCTAATACATTTTTTGACATGGATGCACAAAGCCCAAACAATTATGCAAAACTATACTGATTGATAAGTTGATGGTCTTGCATTTTCAATGTTAAATATATATTAATTTCACTCACATCAAAAGACTGACTATGAATACCTACCAGAGACCAATTTGTATGTATAACTTCAGTATTAAACAGTGAGTGAATTGGGCGAACTGGCATTTTTGATACAAGTATCTTCAGGTATTGCTATACTGATTTTCTTGTATATCGTCTACACAGATCCATTGCAATATTCCAACTTTTTGCTGAAAATTGCTCTCTATATAATCAGAGCTATTGAGATATTTAGCCAATCATGGTATGGATTTCAAAAGATCCACTGCATTGAGTTGGCTATGTATACATTTACTGAGCAAATAATAAAATCTTTGAATGGTAAACATTACCAGTTGGGAAAATCTTTGACTTATCGAAGGTATTTGATTGAGTCAATCATAATAATTCATTAATTAAGTTAGGTTTTATGGAATACGTAGTTCAGCAACTGCGTAGTATAATTCCTATTTAAGAAACATATGCAGAGACCTACCTTAGGCTGTTCAAGTAATACAACAAGGAATGCCACACTAACGGCATGGGGAGAAATTGCAATGAGAGTCTCACAGAGTTCAATCATTTTATGTTAATGATCTGATTTTTATTTTATTTTTTGCATCAATAGGCAAAATTAGCTCTGTTTGCAGATGATACAAGTGTTGTGAAACAAAGCATTGAAGCACGCACATAGAAAATAGTAAATGATGTTTTTGTGAGACTTAACTGGTTTTGCACAAATGAGCTTTAAACTTTGAAAAAATGCAGTTCATCCAGTATTGTACTGTTGGAAACGTTCCACCACCTGTTAATATGATGTACTAGCAAGAAATAATAAACAGGGTAGAAAATTGTGAATTCTTAGATGAACATATTAGTGAAAACTTAAACTTGCAAAACTGATAGCAGAGCTGCTGAAACATTTGGGTTCGGTAATTGGAAAACCGTAAAGTAGAAATGCTGAAATATTTTAAGTTCAGCTACTTTTTCCAGAAAAATAATTGCCATCTTTGGGGATACAGAAGTCAGTATGTTAACATATTATGCACATTTTCATTCTTTGATGTCTTAAGAGTTAATATTCCTGGGTAACTGCTTGCTTAGGCAAAAATTATTCATGGCACAAAGGAAAGTAATTATAATAATGTGTGGAGTTCACCCACGTACATCATGCAATTGTCTCACTAAGTAACTAGGAATATTAATCACAGTCTGACAGTACATTTATTCACTTACAAAATTTGTTATCAACAATTCATCTAAGTTTGTGAGTAACAAGAGATATTCACATGTACAACACTAAATGATATGCCTTACCCATTATTGAATCTAACTTTGGCACAAAAAGGGGTGAAGTATCAGCTGTAAAACTCTTTTCACAATCTACCCATGGAAATAAGATTTTTGATAGTTAGCAGATAGTTGTATATAAGTGTTCTGTGTCTGTTCCGTTAAAACGTTCCACATCACAGCATTTATTGTGATTTTTCTCTATGGAACAACTTACAAACTAAATGTCCCAGAATCGTTTAATCTGAATTTTCAGAGATAATTATTAGCCTATGATTAATTAGAGCTATTCTGTTGATGAATGTAAATGATACCCTGTTACCCACAACTACTTTTCATTTTTTGTGTCTTTTATGACTACAAGTCTTGATTTCTATCAAACTTCAAAATAATTTTTTCAAAGAGCTCTTTATTTTACATATTTTTGGCATACTGCCGATTAGAACAGCGACCAACACAATCAGAAAATAGTATTCATTTAAGTCTAATGTCATTTCCTACTTTTTTTATTTTGCCCGCTGGCTAACAGTTTCAGTAGACAGTACCATCTCAGGCCATCCTGTGGTACATAGTTGTCATGCTGATTTCTGAGATGTCTGTCAAATGTTTATATTATTTGTCAAACCTATTTGGAAACTGAGCTTGGTGACTGTGTGCCAGTAAGCAGTTATTGCACTCATTTCCCAAGGTCTGTTAAATATTTATTATATTATTTGAAACGCCTATTTGGGAATAGCGCAAGGGGACTGTTTGCCGTAAGCAGTCATCATGTTCGTTTATTTATTGCAAATGTATCATCTGTGACACCTATTTGGGAATCGACTGTAATGATGGTGTACCAAAGAGTTATCTGTTGATGGTAGGTCCTCTGTGTATTGAAACTGAAAGCCAGTAGTCAAAGTAAATAATAAAAAAATGTGAATATAGATGAAAAGAAATACTTTTTATATATCTCCTATTCTCATGAGTATAAGTAGAGCTTTGCCAGCTAAGATTCATTCATTCACACACCTTGTTCCATAATAGCTACCGTGGTGGAGTGCATTCAGGAACATAGAAACATCATACAATGTATGCTAGGTTTTATTCTAAACAAGAAAATAAAAAAAAACATTGAAAATAAAAGATCAAATGTTTTGTGAAATGATCTGTGTAAAAGTAGTGGCGGTGCGGTCCCCTACGGCACTGCGTAGGATCCTATAGTCTTGGCGTGCATCTGTGCGTCGCTGTGGTCCGGTCCCAGGTCAACGGGCACGTGCACCTTCCGCCGACCACTGGCGACAACATCGATGTACTGTGGAGACCTCACGCCCCACGTGTTGAGCAATTCGGCGGTACGTCCACCCGGCCTCCCGCATGCCCACTATACGCCCTCGCTCAAAGTCCGTCAACTGCACATACGGTTCACGTCCACGCTGTCGTGGCATGCTACCAGTGTTAAAGACTGCGATGGAGCTCTGTATGCCACGGCAAACTGGCTGACACTGACGGCGGCGATGCACAAATGCTGCGCAGCTAGCGCCATCCGACGGCCAACACCGCGGTTCCTGGTGTGTCCACTGTGCCGTGCGTGTGATCATTGCTTGTACAGCCCTCTCGCAGTGTCCGGAGCAAGTATGGTGGGTCTGACACACCGGTGTCAATGTGTTCTTTTTTCCATTTCCAGGAGTGTATTTTATTTCTTATTTTTAAACAACTCACTTAATAAAACATTTGACTCTTTCTGAAATATTGATAGTTAAATATCACACCAATGTAACTATTTGTGTGCCAAATAATTAGGCCTTGAAGAGCTGAACTACTTGAAACTTCGTTTACACAGCTAGCAGGACCTGTTCATGAAATATTTCAAATTTCCCTGGAATCACTAATTAAGTTTCTCTTAGTTACTGTGATTACTTTCAAACAATTCAGCCTTTCTCTGATATCCAATTTGTCCATTTCTCACTCTTCTTTGACTGTGAAAATTCAGATGGAAATCCATTGTGTAATTTGTGCTCACGCATTGTTAAGGTGGCGGAAACCTCTGCAAATGGAGAAGCAGATATTCCATTATAAATTGACAATGGAGGAGGATGAGAGGGTAATGCAAAAGCAGCGAAAACTAATGGACAATTACTCAGTGAAAAACTGTGGATGTGATGTTGTTTTCCTGAGTTCAACTTCTCTCTCATCATGGAGGATTGCTGACTCCGTTTTTGAGGTGGACTTGGGGAGGTCATCAAGGCATATTTGGGTAATAGTGACCTGTTTACAGACCTAGAATCATTCTGTAGGCTGTATTTTGTGAAAGGAGCATAGCAGCATATTCGTGTCATACAGTGCATGCTTTCACATTGGTATTTGCGTTTTTGGTGATTTTTATTTTATGGACATTAGGCCATCGTCCAAGGCATATTTCTCTGCATAATGTTTTGTCTTCCAATGCAGGAGACATCATCAGTGAATATAACATTTAAAATACAGTTACAATCTCAGACAAGCTCAGCAAGCCTAATTGACCTCCTTTTCAGTAGGATAGAGTTTGTTCTGTTCGTCCACCCTGATTTAGATTTTCTTTAGTTTTCCTTAATCATTTCAGGTAAGTGTTGGGATGGTTCCTTCATCAAGGCCATAGCCAAACGCCTGTCCTATCCTCAAAAAAGCATACTTTGAGCCACTTACTTTATTGTATTATATTATCCCTGGATCATACATAAATATGACAGAATTTATTCATTAGTAGAACCTGCTGAAAATAACATGTCCATAGTCGTCCAGAAGAAAATAAATTGAAAATTGACTTAGCCAGAACCAGATGTAGGTAATAATTAAATTGACTATATTTTACTAAATAATAAAAAAAAAAACTGAACAGGATGTGGCAGTTTTAAATGACTTTTAGACTGCATGTGATCATAAACTCACAAGGTGCAGTTAAAAACAAACACGAAGATCGAAATAAACAAGACCCATCAGGATGGAAGACTATTTTGAGAACTTGTTTAAGAATATGAAAGTGTGTGAGTAGATTAACAACAATTTCATTATCTTAGAAAATGAAGTTTATACATTGAGTTATATCAAGACAGATGTAATGTATAAGTTTATATAAAAAATAAAATAATACAGATTACTAAGGAAGTCATAGAATCATTTGATGTGTTTTTACTCTTATGAGCAGTTGAAGATGATGATTAAATGAGTGAAAAACCTTCGAAAAACTGAGCTAGAAAGATATATGTTGCAAAATACTAGGGGGGAAAAATGACAGGGAATGGACTGGAGTGCAAGATAAAATTATGATTGTGATGAAAATGAAATTGAAGAAGATGGAACATAGACCCCAGAGAATTGATAATAGTGGGACCAAAGAAGTTCATTACTTCATTCCAGAAGATAAGGAAAGATTGAGAGAGCAGGGTAACGGAAGATGGATAGATGACTTTAAAAAACAAGTAGAATCAAAACAGAAGCAAATAACTGAAGACCATAATGTGTGGGAGCCTAGTGGAGGAGGCCTTTCTCCAATGATGGGCCTCAGTTGGATGATAATGGTAAAATACTTTTGCACCATAATGTGAAATTCCTTTCTGAACCCTATACAGATGTGCTAGCATTCCAATCTGTAGGTCAACACATCGATGTAGGTACTAAGTGCAAAGCAGGCAGAACTGAGCTTTCCAGTTAGGTTATCCATATGCTGTAGCAATTTCTGTTAGCCTTTGGATGTGTAGTAATTTCACACACAGAGCTGCATTTAGTGTGTTCCCAATTGTCTATACTTATAGTATTTACAGTAATTTTGATTTGTGTGGAACTAGCAAAATAGGAGTTTTTGTAAGAATAAGAATGAACTGTTTGCTTTGAAACAGTTGGATACCTATCCCACTATTCCCCCAACAGTATCTTGTATGGGTGTGCTTAGGCTTTGTATTGGCATACTTCTAACATCAGCACAGCTCAGTTTTTGAATAGCCCTCCTGTGTCTTTGGTATATAATTTATGCAGATTATGAAAACAAATGGACCAAGTACTAATATTTTGAGAACACAATGTTCTGAAATTAGTTTTATTCCAGTTGTGTCATTAGGTAAGGTTACCCTCTGTTTTCTGTTTTTAAGCTATGACTCCTGCCTTCGAATGGGGATGTCTTTTGGCATCATTCCATGTAGTTTCCTTTGTAAAATTTTATTTCCTGTTTAACTGAAGGCCTTGGCGAGGGTAAAGGAAATACTAACTGTGTCTGTTACGGAAGACAAACTGAGCAGTTGTTAAAATGTTACTGTCAGAAAAATAATTCATTCTTCAGTTATAACCTATCTTCTAAAAGATTTTTTAGAATGCGGGAATGACGGTGGTGGGTCAAAAATTAAAGGTCACTTAAGCCCTACTTTTATAAGAAAGATTATTAAATTCAACAAGAATAATGTAACTGTGAAAAATTACTAAGAAGCAGCTTTATAATATACAGAAAGTCATACGCAATTTGGAGTCAAAGCACAGTTAGCTGATATAATTGTATAAAATGATAATATGCATATTCAGGACACCGTCTAATATAGGAGATATATAAAGGAGACAGATAAATGACTAACAGTTGATACATTATTTGAAAAGTGAAAGATATAAAGATTATTACCACTACCATTATTCTTTGGTAATTATCCTGTAAGGTTTTTTGATATCACATCCTCCATTTGTAAGGGATGTTTCATCATACATTATAACATTGATTTTCATCACATTCCATCTATAATACTGTTGAGTTTTGAGTTTCGTCAAACACTCTGAAGTCCCTAATACTTATTACTCTCTTTTTTACAGGAACACACACTGACTTGCGGTCATCAATATTTGTGAGACTTGAAAAGAATCTTCATTTATGTGTATTTTGTAATAAGAGAGTAATAAACACAAGAAATCATTATCTAAAACATTACCCAGAGAGGTTTGAGTGCCCAGTTTGCCATAAATTTATTTCTCGATATGATAACTTTCGACTCCATGTCAGAAAACTACATTCTGTTGAGCCTCCACCTCTCTAAAATCACACATAAATATTTTGTGCCAGGGTATGTGAACTGTTAGTTTTAACAGTGCTCAAGACATTTTCAAATGCAGTTCATTCATGTATATTGTGACTTTTAAAATGCAATTGTTAATGTTTAATATTTTTCATGTATTGTGGAGAACTTAGTTGAAATACAGAAAACATTAAACTTTATCGGATTTCTCCTAATTTTAAGTGGATATACTAATCTATATTGATTATGGTATCTGTCTCCTCTGCATTGCCATTCCGTGTTTGGTTCCCCCCTCCCCCTCCCCCCCCTCTTTTTTTCCCTGTGCTTAATATTGACATTAAAATTTTGAATCAGAAGAGAGAGACTTTGAGTGCTGTTGTAATACAACAAACGTGTGTATCACAGGGTAATTATTTCAGCTCAACCTTCTGCACTTTTTTCCATGGATATAAGCCGTTGTTAAGTAAAAAGGCTGTGCTTTCTGAAAATAAGAATCTGCGCACTAACTGAAACAGGAAATGTAATTAAGGAATCTGAGAAGCTTTTGACTAAAGCAGGTAACTGATAACCACATCGTCTAGGAAGTAGTTGATTCCAAAAACTGAATGTTCTTTGTTGACATTTTATATTGCTTTTGGCTTTTTAATAACCGATTCTCCTAGGAAGCACAGCTTTTTATCTATGCCCATTTGAATTTGAAGCTTGTTTGTTTGACCAATTATGTATTTCTTTTTGTGAGACAGAAACCATTGAATTAATTGTATTTTTGTTTGGATAGTTGGTGCATCAGAACATCGAACAGAACTGTTACACTAAATATAAAAAAAGAAATTACGATTTTCCATTTGTAATGTGTCCTAACATTAAAAAAGTGCATAAAGAAGGACATTATTCCAGCCCAATGGAATAATGTCCTTCAAAGTTGTTGAGGCTGCGGTGCCAACCCAGAAGAAAATGATTGATAAATTACATACAGAATTTATGTAAATTAATGTTTCTTTCAAATTATTGTCTACAATTCTGCAGTCTTAATTTTGGGTATTACCCTCAAATAGATTACAATTGAAGAGTTGAAAGTGAGACTATCTGCTTTAAAACATCCATTTCAAAAATTATGGTAATACATTATAGGTTCCTGTTGAATATTGTTTGATGGCTGCTGTTATTACACACATGGAATTTTTATTTAAGACAGGAGTCCCATACAGTGCAGAGTAATCTCTTGTCATAAATGTCATTGCAGTAGCCCATTAAAAGGAAAAGTAGGAAAGAATGGAGAACACTTCAAGTGAGAGGATTTCCTAATTAGAATAAAATGATAAGTCAAACAGTGTAAAATCCAGGATGGAATGTAACAGTATTATGAGAAGGAAAGTTGCCACACACGTGTGTGTGAGTTGAAGTTTTTGTGTGTGTGTGTGTGTGTGTGTGTGTGTGTGTGTGTGTGTGTGTGTGTGAATTCATGCGCGCACATGTGTGTTGATGAAGGCTGTAACAGTCGAAAGCTAAAATTGAGAGTGTCTTTTGTTGTTCCTGTCTGTGACTTAGCACCTCCATTATATGGTGAGTGGCAACTTTCCTTCTTGTAATATTGTTAGAATGATATGTATTATTCTTGTGATATTCGTAACTAAAGGAAAGGGCCAATTTTGTCTAGAAAAATCACCTTTTAACCTCATACACTTAATCACACTTTGGTCGAAAGACCTTTCCTAAATCTAACATTTCAATGAAGTAAAGCTTTTGCATGCTGCATTAAATGTAGTTGGTTTAATTAATCATGGTTAAAATCTCCTCACTAGCAATCTAGCAATTTTAATAATACAGAAATATTTTTAGTATGAGTGTAATGTCCTCTGAGCTTCATAAACAAAAGTTGTGTCTTATGACGTGATGCTAAAGGTTGGCCAAATTTTTAGTATTATGTGTTAGGTGGTGTCTCTGCCTCCTCAATAATTTGTGTGTAGTTTTATGAGTGTTCATTTCAGTAGATTACGCAGAACACGGAAAATTACCTTTCCTGTGTAATCACTACACAGTTCAAACCACAATTACTATCATGTATACCTGAAAAACAGGGAAAATAACATGAATAAGAGAAACTGAGATACAAGTATGTGGTGACAGGAATAAGTTAAACAACATAGCAGTGTCTAGTAAGAACAGGACAAGCAAGGCGAGGCAAATGAATAGTGCTCAAGTGATCTTTGTAGCATATCTCTCTCTTTCTCTCTCTTCTCTCTTTTGCTCTCTGCCTCCCACTCTCCCTCTTTTTCTCTCTGGTCTTAACAGTGTTTTTTGTTACCAATATTAGTTAATTTAACATGATTTTGTTTCCATTTAATGCTTTATGATATTGCTTCTAATGTGGTAGAATTGCTTTTCATTCAGAACACTGATGTAATGGTTGGTACATTATTAGTTTGTGAAAAATACGTCACTGCCACATTTCTCAATTAATTTGTTTTTCTTTTCACAGTAAAATGTGGTGAGAGGGTCTTACTTGTTAATGGTTTTACACTAATGAATAACTGACAGTCTGTAGCACCCCCTTCTTCTTGATGATGGCAGTGACTCATCATCTCAGGGTATCACCAGAATTATTGGTGAAACATACTAATCCATGCATCCAACATACAATTTCGTGGTACTCCTTGTGTGTGTCACAATCTAATAATAAGTATGGGGGAGCTGGATTCTTTGGATAGTCTCAATCATGTGGTAGTTTATTTAAGAAACTGTCTGCTGGACAGGTTTGGATAGGGTTTAGATCTAAATTGCTTTTATAATGTACCTCAGATATCTGCATGTTCCTTGGCTAACCAAGCAGCATTTAACAAATAATAATGTGTATTAATTATGGTTTTCTTAAATACGTATGCTTATCTTGTACAAGAACTGTGTCTCACCCAGAATCCTCATTGTGGCAAATACAGCATTGCAGTAAAGGTGCAATAGCTCACAGAGGAGCATTGCAATCAGCAAATTGTTGAGAGGGACATTACATTTCTGTCTGGAATTTGTTGGTACTTACAATTTGGCAAATTCATGGTGTGCCTTGTATTAGTGCAGCAGTTGCTTTCCCATTTGCACATTAGAGAACAGTCCTCCCTGGAACAATGTCAGCGAAACTAAGCACAGTGTGTCTGCAGCACATGATTAATTCAGATACACATCATATCACTGTCTGTCTGTTGGTTTTATTCCTGTTTATAGCCCTCTTTTAAGTTCTTTTCAGTTTTAAACATTTATTGTAAAATCACTTATATTTAGCAAAGTGTTCTACACACTACCATTCAAAATTTTTTTCTACGTTAACCATCATTTCAAGTCGAAGTTTGTGTAAAATGTTTGAATTCCATAATCAATATGATTAGTTAAACTGTACTCACTTCAGCAGGTGCCAGCTGCAACCTTCATCTCACCAATTACGACATTGCTATTGTGAAAATAATTGTTTCCAATGTCATTTGAAGGTCATGACTTGACATTATAGAAACTTTTAATTAGTCAGTTGTACTTGTACTTTGAATGTTTGATAGTTTTTCAATATTGTTGTACCTTTTAGTTTTTAAAAGAGCTATTTTATTTTGAAAACAACATATGGTGTTTTATCAACATGGTAGGAGAGGTGAGTTGGCGGTTAAAGTTTTGATAAAGTGTGATAGTTGTAACTGATTCCAACAATAGCTCGACATTATAGAAGGGCCAAGAGCAATGCACAGTACTAATTTTGAGCTTCAACCAGTGACGTAGTAGTAATTGCTGCTGCGATGTCACATCTTGGTGTCCATTTTGATTTTCAGTTCTTCATAGTACCATTGGTTGTCATATTTTCAGTGGTTATGAGGGAAGTTGTATTTTTAATCTCTGCTATGTAGGGAAGTTGTATTTTTAATCTCTGCTATGTGTGAGAAACAAAATACTGTCTGTTCTGTTTCATACAGATTAATAATATTTAGTTTGTTATCAGTCTTTTTTTCTTTAAGATTTTCTTTTTAATTCATACTGTTCATAGTGGTTTCTGCTACAGCTGAAATGTTTTCTTATGATGCTTGGTTCGTTTTTATTCCAATAAATAGTTTAAGTTCTTGTGTGATAACTTTTTCTGTTCACTACTGATACATACATACAGACATTTGTAACTGTATCACAGCCTCCACGTGAGCTTAATATGTATTTTTGATACTAGTGTCAGGTCGTGTATGATAATTTTTTTTTCTTTCTTGGTATGTATTGTGATTTCCACTACAGTTGTTTTTGCAATACTTGAGTCAGTGTTTTTCCAACAAATAGTTAAAGTGTTTCTTGTCAAACCATTTTTGATTTACAACTGAAAGTACATACATTCGAAACTGTGTTGCACTCTCCTCTTGAGTTATTTTTACATGCTAACTACTATTTTTATGTACTTTGTACTTTGATGCTCATTACAGCTGCAGAAGCCTCTCTACAACACTTGATTTGATTTCTTTCTGATAAGTAATTAAAATTCTTCTTGTCACAACTCTTATGATTTATTATTGATGCATACACTATTCATAATGGTATATCATTGCAATCTGCTCTTGAGCTATATGGCTAAGGTGTATGTTATGATACTACCATTAATCCCTATATGCAGTCTCCTCTTGAGCTATGTAGGCAAGGATATTCTTAGACCTGTCTTCCTACATATATTCGTGGAGTCCCACGTGAGAGCTCTATGTGGCTGTGTTTACACTGCAGTAGCTGACTGTGGCCACATCGCTTTCCAGTTTTAGTACATTTCTTCCTTTTGGAAAGAGTTTCAACCTCAGCATTAAGAAGCATTATGTCACTGTACTTGTCTTTACAAGCACTTTAGGATGGTTTTCAAAAAAGTGTGGCGTCCTATTTAAAAAAATCATATTTCCTTCAGTATCTTCATTGATACAAGAGTTAAGACACATTATCACACACTGAAGTATATACTACTTAGCATACTATCATTTTTCAAAAACTTTAGTTTGGTACCTGAAACTGTTAACAAAATAAAAGTGTGTTATATCTTGCATGACTCATCTTGCATACTAATATTCTTTTAAGGATGTAACTGGACATAGAAACTCGTAGTTGGTTAGTTATGCTTGTTGTATTTTGAATGTTTTATGGGTTTGTGTGCCTAAAGCTGTTTTTTTAAAAAAATACTTAGATAACAAATGAAACAATGGAGAATCCAGGATGGAATGTAACAGTATTGTAAAAAGGAAAGTTGCTACTCACCATATAATGGAGATGCTGAGTCGCAGATAGGCACAATAAAAAGACTGTCACAAATATAGCTTTCGGCCAGTAAGGCCTTCGTCAGAATTAGACAGCGCACTCACACATGCACACTCACACAAATGCAACTCACACACACGTTTGCAGCCTCAGGCAACTGAGGCCACACTTGGAGCAGCAGCACTGGTGCATGATGAGAGTGGCGACTGGGTGGGGATAAAGAGGAGGCTGGGGCAGGGAGGGGGAGCGTTAGTAGGGTAGTCGTGGGAAGCATGGAGGGACGAGGTGGAAAGACTGTAGGGCAGCTATGTGCAGTCGGGAGGTTTGACGTACTGAGGGGGGGGGGGGGGGGGGATAGCAGTAAAGGAGAGAAGTAAAAAGACTGGGTGCAATGGAGGAATGAGGGCTGTGTAGTGCTGGAATGGGAACAGAGAAGGGGCTGGATGGGAGAGGACAATGACTAATGAAGATTGAGGCCAGGGTGGTTACAGGAATCTAGGATATATTGCAGGGAGAGTTCCCCCACTGCACAATTCAGAAAAGCTGGTGTTGGTGGGAAGGATCCATATGGCACAGGCTGTGAAGCAGTCGTTGAAATGAAGAATGTCATGTTTGGCTGGTAGTGTGCTCAGCAACAGGGTGGTCCACTTGTATCTTGGCCACCGTTTGTCAGTGGCCATTCATGCAGACAGACAGCTTGTTGGTTGTCATGCCCACATAGAGTGCAGCACAGTGGTTGCAGATTAACTTGTGGATCACATGACTCATTTCACATGTAGCCGTGCCTTTGATGGGATAGGTGATATTTATGACCGGACTGGAGTAGGTGGTGGTGGGAGGATGTGTAGGACAGGTCTTGCATCTAGGCCTATTACAGGGGTATGAGCCATGAGGTATGGGGTTGGGAGCAGGGGTTGTGTAGGGATGGAAGAGTGTATTGTGTAGGTTCGGCGGACGGCGGAATACCACTGTGGAAGAAGTGGTAATGATGGTGGGCAGGACATTTCTCATTTCAGGGCACAACAAGAGGTAGTAGAAACCCTAGCGGAGAATGTAATTCAGTTGGTCCACTGCTAGGTGGTACTGAGTTACGAGGGGAATTCTCCTCTATGACTGGACAGTGGGAATTTTTGAAGTGATGGGAGATTGGAAAGATAAGGCACAGGAGATTTGTTTTTGTACAAGGTTGGGAGGATAATTATGGTTTGTGAAGGCTTCAGTGAGACCCTCAGTGTATTTCGAGAAGGATCGCTCGTCACTGTAGATGCAACGACCATGGGTGGCTAGGCTGTATGGAAGGGACTTCTTGGTATAGAATGGGTGCAGCTATCAAAGTGGAGTTATTGTTGATGGTTTGTAGGTTTGATATGGACAGAGGTACTGATGTAGCCATCTTTGAGGTGGGGGTCAGCATCTAGAAAGGTGGCTTGTTGGGTTGATTAGGACCAGGTGAAGCAAATGGAGGAGAAGTTCAAGCAAATGGAGGAGAAGTTGTTGAGGTTCTAGAGGAATATGGATAGAGTGTCCTCACCCTCGATCCAAATCACAAAGATGTCATCAGTGAATCTGATCCAGGCAAGGGGTTTAGGATTCTGGGTGTTTATTCCACTAGATGGTGCATGAATAGATTGGCAAAGAATGGTGCCACGCTGGTGCCTGTAGCCGTACCGCGGATTTGTTTGTAGGTAATGGCTTCAAAGGAGAAGTAATTGTGGGTGAGGAAATAGTTAGTCATAGTGACTAGGAAGGAGGTAGTTGGTTTGGAATCTGTTGGGCATTGGGAAAGGTAGTGTACAGCCATTTGCATTAGGAATGTTAGAGTAAAGGGAGGTGGTATCAGTAGTGATGAGCAGGGCACCGTGTGGTAAAGGGAGAAGAAGTGTGGAGAGTCAGTGGAGGGAATGGTTGGTATCTCTTATATAGGAGGGTATATAGCATCTCTGCTATACGGTGAGTAGCAACTTTCTTTTTCACAGTATTGCAAGATAATAAATATCTCCTTAAGGGGTTGCCCCCTTTGAACACATGAAAAAAGGTGCTTCTTGTGATATTTTTCCAGGCAAAATAAAAGTAAAGCTAAATCTGATGATATTGTTTTTCCGGACACTTTTGTCTTCAGGGCTCCTTGCAGCCAGAATATTGGCCATTGACTGGAATTTCCGATGTTCTCTTATTGGACCTAACAAAATAATTTTGTATTAGTCATTTTCAATACATTTTCTGTCAGTGTATGTAGGATAATTGAAAAATACTAAGTTTTAACAATTGTCATTTTTTTTGCCCACAAACTCAAGACAAAAATGTGCACCAAAATTAGATTTTTGAAGATATTGCAGAACAGTTATATACATTGATAGAAAGTTCAATTTAGAATGCTGGCATCAAATACCGATCATAATCACATTTACTTTTCTTTAGTTACATTTTCCACCAATTTGAAAAATACTATTTTGAGAAAAACACATTAAAAATTTTGTGTTACATTTTTGTAGTTAAACACACCTCAATAGTCAGCAGTCCATGGACCGTACAGCAATCCTACCAGACCCAATATGAGTTTCTCCATCATTGTCAACATTTCCATGGTGGTCCTGCAGGCTTTTTTTGTTGCAGCTTCTGTCATCTGCTGCTCTACTTGCTCGATTTGCTTTTCATCTCCACTTTTGTGCTGAAGTTGTAGCAAGCTGGTCCAATTTGAAGTTCAAGCACATTCTTAATTTTGATAATGCCCGTTAGGTCATTGTAGAAATTACTTGTCAGCTACTTATTTCTTGCTGTGGACGATTTTCAGAGATATTTTTTCACAAATTGCCTTGTAACAAAATAGAGATCCCAGAGAAAATTTTAACAAAAAAAAAAAAAATTTGAAATTTTCAAATAGGGCTATAACCCTCTTAATTGTGTATTGATTCCATCTCTACAAGAGTAAAGAGCAAGGTTTTCTTGAGTGGTCTCCAACAGTTGATATAAAGTATTTGTGTTGCAACATTGTCTTGCTGACTCATGGTGGTATTGGCGGAAACAATATGCAGTTTACTTTTTTTGTTTGTGAGTTTCAGTATTTGGTTTGCTATAATTACATTATTTTATTATGTCACTGGCTTTTACATATGACTGTAACCATAGATTTCACCCTTGATTTACTATTTGACAGTGAGTAAATACAAACAAATTGCTGCAGTCTGTTTCCTTTAATATACAAAAGAAAGTGTAGACTGAGATGTAAAAGGTTAATCTCATTGTTATGCTAATGTTCAGCAATTGGTCTGTAAACCAAAAACAGACCATTAATTAGATGTTTTTCCTGGAATGAGCAGTTCATAATAATATAAGCAAATGAGAAGCAGTATCATGACGAATATAACTAGGACAAAATAATGTTTACGGAAAGAAACAGTTACAAATTTTAGAAACTGAATGGAAAATGCTGTAAAGTTTGTTATTGTAGATTACATTTATTTCTTTTTTTACTGTAAGGTTTGTTGATTAGATTTGGAAACCAAGCATGCTGCATTTGATGCTTTATTTTCATAAAAAATATTCAATTTTTTACTTGAGTTTTCTGTTTTATAAATATATAATGCAGTAGCTGAATATTTCTCCCTATTTCTATTTCTCTGTTGGTAAAAGTTTCATGTGAATGAGTGATGATATTAAAGAAAAAAATTACAAATTAATTAAATTCCGGAACAACTGATGATCTCTTTCCTGATGCTTCTTTTTACTATCTTTAGCAGTTTGTTTTTTGTCTCTTTGTCACCAACAGAGTTATTTTGAAACCAAAAGGAAATGCGATGTTAGGTTTTTATTTGGGTGTCATTTTGTTATTTATTTGTGTCAATAAAATATCCTTCCTTGAAATCAACAATCAGCAGAAATGCTACTGTTACAAAACCTGAGACTTGTCAGATGCATCAAAAGTTATAACAATGATAGTTTTTGGAAGAGGTTAAGTTAGAGTTGCAGGTATACTGTTTGAGGATCAAATGGTATTCAAATGAGATCAGCATTATATTAAATCATCATCATCGTCTTGAGGCCTTATTCCCGCTGAAATGCGGTGTCGGCTTTGTTACTGTTGATTTGGCATTGTAAGTTGCAGATGGTGGTTGGATGCCCTTTCTGCTGCCACCCCTAGCCCCCCCGGCACAGAATTAATGTACCCCAGCTGTCTGCGTCTAGTGTAATCGATGGAACAGTGCGAACATGTTTCAAATGTCTGCTAGTCGTGTAACTGAGGCAGAACGTGGGGACAAACCCGGTATTCACCCAGAGGATGTGGAAAACCACCTAAAAACCACATCCAGGCTGGCTGGCACACTGGCCCTCATTGTTAATCTGCCGGGCGGATTCAATCCGGGGCTGGCGCGTCTACCCGAGTCCAGGAAGCAGCACATTAGTGCTCCTGGCTACCCTGGCAGGTCTTACATTAAATATAGTTATGTATGTTCATATCTTTCATTGGCTTTGATAAAGCATTTGGCAGATTTGACTATGTTTTATTGTGCAGGATACTGGAAGAAGTAATAATAAAATACCAGTTGCACAGGTAGAGTTACTTTCATCTTCCTTATTTGCAGTGTATTTTCAGTATTACGGCAAATTTTGAGAACAGTTGAAAGTATATGTGTAGCTAGGTGTAGGAAGAAGAATAAAAATACTCTATTTTGCATATAGTACATCTTTGCTTCCAGAATGAGATTTTCACTCTGCAGCGAAGTGTGCGCTGATATGAAACTTCCTGGCAGATTAAAACTGTGTGCCCGACCGAGACTCGAACTCGGGACCTTTGCCTTTCGCGGGCAAGTGCTCTACCATCTGAGCTCCCGAAGCACGACTCACGACCGGTACTCACAACTTTACTTCTGCCAGTACCTCGTCTCCTACCTTCCAAACTTTACAGAAGCTCTCCTGCGAACCTTGCAGAACTAGCACTCCTGAAAGAAAGGATATTGCGGAGACATGGCTTAGCCACAGCCTGGGGGAAGTTTCCAGAATGAGATTTTCACTCTGCAGCGGAGTGTGCACTGATATGAAACTTCCTGGCAGATTAAAACTGTGTGCCCAACCGAGACTCGAACTTGGAACCTTTGCCTTTTGCGGGCAAGTGCTCTACCATCTGAGCTACCGAAGCACGACTCACGACCGGTACTCACAACTTTACTTCTGCCAGTACCTCGTCTCCCACCTTCCAAACTTTACAGAAGCTCTCCTGCGAACCTTGCAGAACTAGCACTCCTGAAAGAAAGGATATTGCAGAGACATGGCTTAGCCACAGCCTGGGGGATGTTTCCAGAATGAGATTTTCACTCTGCAGTGGAGTATGCGCTGATATGAAACTTTGGAAAGTAGGAGGCGAGGTACTGGCAGAAATAAAGTTGTGAGTACCGGTCGTGAGTCGTGCTTCGGTAGATCAGATGGTAGAGCACTTGCCCGCGAAAGGCAAAGGTCCCGAGTTCGAGTCTCAGTCGGGCACACAGTTTTAATCTGCCAGGAAGTTTCACATCTTTGCTTGCTAAAACTGGGGACAACTAACTGAAATGCTGAATGTGATAGAATCAGCACTCAAGGAAGTACAACATGACGTAATATTGATCTACTTTTGATGCACAAATGCTTTATAAGATAATCTGGGAGAAAAATTAAGTATTCCCTTTCTGTGATTATTTAACACTTAGGCATGTAAGGAAATGTTTGTGGTGACAGAAAGTGCCAGAAAACATCAAAATGAGAGTTTGACGGTTATATGACTAGACCAAGAACTTTAAACAGACCAAAAACAGAAAATCAGATTTATTGAGAACAAAAAGTCATGTTCAGTGAGGAAGTCATCTCTCGCCCCTCGCCACTCTTATTCGTCACCATAGTGCATGGATGGTAATGTTGAATAAAAGCCTCTCTCTCTCTCTCTCTCTCTCTCTCTCTCTCTCTCTCTCTCTTATTGTTTTGTCAATTCCAACTCTCTGTGACCCTATGAACTGAAGCACATCAATTTCTTGTGTTTTTCACTGCCTCCTGCAGACTTTCTAGGCTGGAATCCATTACTTCTGTGGTCCACCCATCCATCCACCCATTTCATCCTTTCTCACCATCTTCCCCATATGCATTGAATCTTGCCCGGCATTAACATCTTTTCCACTGGATCATATTTTCTCATGATGTCCTCAAAATAGGTCAGTTATTGTTGAAGAAAATCCTTTGCCAGTCACAGTTGATGGTGGATTATTTAAAAAGCGACCAGTTTTGGGTTTATGCCCATCTTCAGGTGATTACATACAGTTTCAGCTTTTCACATTTAGTGTTGGAATTAACTGTTTGGCATAAAAGACTTATGAGACATACTAAGCCTTTCGATATTGCAATATCAAAAAAATTGAAAAATATCTAGTTAAAATATGTTTTACATCACACAGTTTGCCTTTTATGTTAATCAGTGATCTCCAACATCAAATGTCTAAAGGTGAAACAGAATGTAGTCAGCTGACGATGGGCACAAACACAAAACTGGTCATGTTGTAAATCAGTCGCCTTCAGTTGTGACTTGTAGAGGATTTTCTTCAACATTATCCTTTAAAGGAACAGTCGGAGAGCTCAACAGCACCCAATATGGGTAAAATTATCATAGTGCATGAAGGTGTAAAACAGTCGGAAGGATGGATTCAACACGTAATGTTATAGTATCTAACAGTAATGCAATATATGGGACAAAAAGAAGAGAAAGTTCATTAATGATGGGCTTCCAGATATACAGCGGAGTTATTTCCATTAAACAAGCTCACATAAACGAAGAACTTGTGATAACGATTCTCAAAATCAGCAAAAGAAATATAGTGGGTTTAATGTCGAGAAGAATTTTTCCAACACTTCATTTAAGAATCAGAATGGAAGAGGTTATTGAGAAATGCAGCAAGCAGTTAGCATAATCTCTTCAAGTAATACTGTTCCCAAAGAGATCTGCAACATAATACAAAGGGCTTCTTTACATGCCATGTAAAATGCCAATTGCTTTGGAATGAAACACCACCACTCTGTAGCAAAATCAAACTGTAGTATCCTCTGTTCATATTTGATTAGAGGCACCTAAATTACTGGACATACTAAGAGTTGCTTGCAAGCACCAGAAATGAAATTACTCCGTTTACATAGATAAAATAAAGATTGAATATATCTGGTAAGAGTCAGGATTAAAAAAGAAGCATGCTGAGGATCCTTGAGGTAGAAAATTTGTAGCTGTATTAAGGGAATGGCTCCTGAGAGAACCCCTTAAGTGTTTTCTGATTGAAGTGATTTTGGGAAGAAATGACAGTGAACATAGTGACATTTCCCATGTGACATTGGTGAGAAACAAGAGTTCAGAGACTTCAAAACTAAACATGTCTTCTGTGTCAAATAAATAAACAACTGTACATAGTTCGACACTGTCTTATGAAGAAGGCTTGTGCAGAACTGTCCCTGGTTTGTTGTGGCAGATGATTCAATCCAGTCAGTAGTTATCCATCGTTCAGCATTTGAGAATATAGCGTTTTCATTGCACCAGGACCAGTAGTTATTTTCTTTTCTCTCTCTCTGTGTGTGTGTGTGTGTGTGTGTGTGTGTGTGTGTGTGTGTGTGTGTGTGGGTGGGTGCGCTCGCGCGTGCGCGGGAAGGGCGGTGGGGGTGAAATGAAAGGAGCATGAGGATGGTTTGAACAGCACTGGAAATATTGCAGAGAGAGAGAGAGAGAGAGAGAGAGAGAGAGAGAGAGAGAGAGAAATGTTACAAGTGTTTGTGCTTCATAAGCGTCATTTATCATTGCGAGTTAAGAGTGGCTAAACTATTCATTTATTTAATGTAATGGAAGTTGAAGTTTCTTGTTAATTAACAGTTACCTATAATGATATTTATTGTTAGGTACATAGTTCAGTTATTGCAAAACTGTAAGATGTTTTCCACAACGATAAAATGGTGTCCCGCTGCCAGAAACATTACCAAAACCTTGAAATGACACTTTGTTGCCAGTCAGTATTGCTGACAACAAAGTTGTTTGTTTGACCTGTTATGAGATGTCTGAGGACTCTGGGTTGCAAATAACAGTCAACCATATTATCTGTGACATTAAATTGTAATCTCATGCCGAAAGTTCCAAAATGATCAACAACATTAGATGTAAAGCAATGTTTTTGTTTATCTGTGTATCACATGCCTCTTCAACGCAAGGAGTATTTGTATCCTATATTGATAGTACAGTTCTAGTTTGTCAGAAAAACTTGATGGTCAGTTTCTCTTTCCACTTTTTTCTTTTTCCCACGTTATGCTTATAATCATATAAATAACGCTGCAAAAGAAAGTAAAGCTAAAAATGCAGATCTTTGATAATGGCATTTAGACTGCTATTGTAGTAAAATATATGTTCACTTTAAAGTTCGACTTTTTCTGAAACTAGTATATTACCTCAAAGTTTTCTTACTTTTTGTAAATTATTTGGCAACAGAATTGCTCGTGAGAAATTTTATTAGCACTGGCCAGTTTTGGGTTATTACAAAAACCATTATTTACAAGGGAACTGAATAGTGGTAACCTACAATTAGAAGTACTGGATGCTTTACATTATAACTTAATTGCCCTTAGATATGAAATAACCTAAAATACTTGATAAATTATGTGCCTGGACCTTATTAATCTTACTGCAAGAAAATTCTGTAGATCTCACTATCATAACAAACCCTCATCGTGTGAGATTTTATTAGATTTGGAAAGAGGTATCTGCTCATCAAAATAGAGGTTTTGTTTACTCAATCATTTTTTCCTGTCGTCAGTTTCTCAGTCAACATACTGGCTGCACACAGGATAATATGTTATAGTGTGTGGTACCTGGAAGACATGTCTAAATGATTTTAAAATTATCAGACATATATTAAAGTGATATACATTTTGTCTTTAAAAGATGAGAATAAATGGATGAGGTATATTGTGACTGTATTAATCAAAGAAACCATCAGTGCTGCTTTATATTTCCAAATTACACTCATAGCTTCTTGTTTGTGAATGACAAGGTATGTTTCCCAAAAATCTTATTTATTAATTTTTTGACATGATATTGGCAAATTCTGGATGGAATGGAAGCAGTGGTGTGAGGAAAGACAATCCCGTAGATAGACATGTGAACAAAACACTGAACACAATAACAGCTCAGCTTTAAAACTTGAACTTGCATTCTTCATCCAGACAGTACCCATAATTGGAAAATGGGGAAGGATACTGTGAGATTTCAGCAGTGGTATTAACATAATGATGTCTATGCAGCCCTTTTTTCATAAAACTCTTTATTAATTTGTTGTAATATATTCGCTGAGTAAGCATATAGTTTTGGAAATGAAATTTTATTTTATTCTGTAATATGTTTATCAGTCTTGAGCAGTTGAATTAGTCACACTTTCTCAGTAATGTATAATGACTCATAAGCCCATTGACTTTTTCCATAGTTCAAGCATCCAAAGTTGGTGATTTGCTTATATTTGTGTTCTGTAAAAAAGGGGTGCTTGGTGTGTATACTCTATAGTGAAAAGTTGATTGTGGATGGTACAGCTGGTTAGCAGCTTTCCATTGGAAAATTATTTACTGCATTGTGAGTGTGTGACCACTGTTCCTTATGTAACAGTTGATGGTGGTCTTTCTTGTCCACTTATTGTTACCCATAGCTATAGACTCTGATGGTGGTACTGGCTTTCCCCAAATTGTAGTACTTGTCTTATGTTCTTGATACATTGGCAAGTAAAAATTCCAGTCCTTTCATTGAACACACATGAAATGGCCACCATCAGATGTGCTGATTTTGTGTTTGTTTCCCTTCTGGTGCTGAACTGCTGTTGTGGGCAACATGTACTCTCTCGCCTTGCTGGTGGCCAGTATATTATCTCACAACATCCCAGTCACATGACATGCACAGAACTGTTCCATTTGCCTGGTGACAGGAGGCATCTCTTCCAACATTTCAGCTGCCTGATATTGTGAATAGCTCATTAACACATTATTCAGCTATATTCTCCTATTTCAGCATGTTTGCTACCATTGATCAATGGCAAAGATTTCAAATTCACAACATTATTTATGTTTATACTAAGATGGTATCTGTTCTTTCGGACATGTCCGAAAGAACAGATACCATCGGTGACCATGCAGCTCGTTAGAATGAAATTACAATGAAATGAACACCCTTAGCTGCTTAAAGGCATTGACATACGTCAACGGGGACAGATGAAAATGTGTGTCCCGACCGGGACTCGAACCTGGGATCTCCTGCTTACATGGCAGACGCTCTGTCCATCTGAGCCACCGAGGACACAGAGGATAGCGCGATGGCAGGGATTTATCTCTGGCATGCCTCCCGCGAAACCCACATTCTCAACGTATTGTCCCGCACTACATTCGTGGTGCTCCCGCCCATTATACTCATTACTCGCGGCGCGTTGCCGATTCCCGTATGAGTTCGGGCACTGTTCGTGCATTCGCACAGAAGAAGAAGATGGTCAGGTGGCCGGTGAGTATATATATAGTTAAGGCTCACCGGCCACTTGACCATCTTCTTCTTCTTACGGGAATCAGCAATGTGCCGCGAGTAATGAGTATAATGGGCGGGGGCACCACGAATGTAGTGCGAGACAATACGTTGAGAGTGTGGGTTTCGCGGGAGGCATGCCAGAGATAAATCCCTGCATCCTCTGTGTCCTCGGTGGCACAGATGGATAGAGCGTCTGCCATGTAAGCAGGAGATCCCGGGTTCGAGTCCCGGTCGGGGCACACATTTTCATCTGTCCCTGTTGACGTATGTCAACGCCTGTAAGCAGCTAAGGGTGTTGCCTGCCCTGCCAATATAATGGTACATAAATATTGAGTCACATTATGTGCAGACACACAAAACACAACTAGCAGTTAATATTATGGTAAGTGATTATCACATAACAGACCAACAGAGCATAATAGGAGATTTCACTTGGGTGTTTTGTAGACTGCTCCCTTCAGAATGTGCTGCAGACGGACCTGTGAGGTAGTTGTGTTTGCATTAACAAGCAAAAGAGTATACTGGTGCACATTCAAGTACAAACAATAGACCGATCTTGACCATAGTCTTCATCAGAGCAGTCTGTTGACATAACTGTGTCACATTTGGTGAACAGGTGCCCAGTAATAATTAATAACACAATTAATAATGAAATTATTTCTTGCCATACTACAAAAAAGTAATACATTTGAACATGAACATTCCTGTAATATGTTTTCACGAAACATTGTTCTATCCATGTGCCAGTTCTACCATGCAATGCAGCATAAAAAGAAAAACATTCCCCTCTGTCACCCTCCAACACCTCGCAGCAGCCAAAATTTGCTTTCTCCTGTTGCCACCTCATATGACACATCTGTGTCCAACAGATTATTGTCTTGTATGAATTGATTTGTGTAGTGGGTTCTTAACAATCAAAATTCAAAATGCAAGACTCTTTTTTATGACAAATATAGTTACAATATTCATTCTTCATGATTGAAATAACAGAGCAATTGAATCTGAAATTTCAAGGAACTGATCAGATCATAACAAATATGTGATCAAGCTAAAGAATTCAAATGTAAGCTAGATTTATGGGAAAAGTAGTTGAAAAATGATGATTTTAACACACAAGCATACAGCATGAACAAATCTAAGTCAGATTTAGTGTCACACATAACATATATAGAAAAAAATCTTGAGCCTCAGAAATGAGTTTGAATCAAAATTTGCACATTTTAAATAGTTAAAAACAAGTTTTCTTCGCTTCCTTGTATTTGTAATCTGTACCTATTCAAATGCAAATTGAAATAATTGAGAAGCAGTGTGATTCAGATTTGAAGAAGAAAACTTAGTCTCACCCTTAATTTGGGCATGATGGCATACAACAAGCTCACCACTCTACCTTTTGTTTTAAAATAGGTTTTTAGTGGCATTTTATCAGAGTATTGTAGGCACATGGTGGCTTTTACTGATGGGTCAAAGGAAGGGGACAATTCAGGTTATCTGTTATCTTCTCACATTTTGTCACTTAAACACTGCCTATCAAGCCATTTGTCAATGTAACATGCACAGCTGCAGTATTGGTTAAAGAAGTAGAAAACTCTGAAATATTTAGCAGCTCATTGAATGTGTATCAGAAAGACAGATTAGACAGCTTAGGAGGACGAGTGTTCATTGCGGTCAATAGAAAATATTGTCTCTATTGAGGTTGAATTTGATATGACACTGAAGCTGTCTGAATGCATGTAACAAATCTGTGTGAAATCTAGCTAATTGTTGGATGCCTTGACCAGCCAGCCAATTCTGCTGTGACAGTTTTAGAGTCAATCATAGAAAGTCTCCACCTCATGCAGTATCAGTTGGCGGCAACTTTAGCGAACTGTGTATACTGGGACATATATGGATTCATTGCAGGTGCTGCGGACAGGCAGTCTTGTGAAGTACTTTTGAACATATCTTCCAAAAACTGTTTTGAGCAGGTATTTAGACAATCCACATGCAATGTAAATATTTTACACGCTGTAGCTACAAACAGGCCTGACCTTATTGATGGATTGATGGCACCAGTATAGAGACAGGGATTAGCAATCATTATGTCATCATAGCTACAGTTAATAAACCAATCAGTTTGATGGTTGTAGAGAAATTATGGGCAAAGTTTAAGCAGAATATAAATTGCACTCTGGAGAAAAATAAGTCAAGTAAGCAGATTAAGGTTGGAAAAGATCCACTGTGGTTTAAAGATCCACTGTGGGTTAATAACAAAATTCAGAATAGATGCTGAGGAAGCAAAGACTGTTGCACTCTCAGTTCAAAAGAGAATGCACAAATGACAATAGGCAAAAGTTACTAGAGACTCAAATCAAACAATAGAAAATCCAGGATGGAATGTAACAATACCAGAGATGGAAAGTTGCTACTCACCATATAGCGGAGATGCCGAGTTGCGATAGGCACAATAAAAAGATTCACACAATTAAAGCTTTCAGCCATTAAGGCTTTTGTCAGCAGTAGACACACAAACACACACAGGCACGCGTGCACACACACACACACACACACACACACACACACGTAGTCTCAGAGAGCTGAGACCACACTTGATTTTATAAAGAGTACTGTGTGGCATTGGCTCCATACTTAGCTTGCATTTATCATGAATCTCTTACCAAGTGCAAAGTCCCAAGTGACTGGAAAAAGTGCAGGTGACTCCTGTATATAAGAAGGGTAAAATGACAGACCCACAAAAGTACCCTAAACATTGGCTTTCTGCAGAATCATTGAACTTATTCTCAGTTGAAATATTATAAAATTTCCATGAGACAGAAAAGTTTTTGTCCAGAAATGAGCATGGATTAAGAAAGCATCTCATGTAGGAAATTTGTTCTTTTCTCACTTGATATACTACAAACATTTGACACTGCATCACACTACAGACAGTTAAAGAAGGTATGAGTATACCGAGCAGGTTACTAGGTATGGGAGTGGCTCGAAGATGTCTTAAGTAACCCAGTATGTTGCCCTCAATGGTGAGTGTTCATCAGAGACAAGGGTATTATCAGTCGTATCCTTGGGAAGTGTGATAGGGGTGCTATTATTCTCTGTATACGTAAATGATGTGATGGTCATGGTGACCAGCAATCTACAGCTGTTTACTGATGATACTGCAGTGTATGGGAAGGTGTCATTGTGTAATGAGTGTAGGAGGATACAAGATGACTCAAACAAAATTTTTAGTTGGTGTGATGAATGGCAGCTAGCTCTAAATGTGAAAAATGTGAGTTAATTCAGATGAGTAGGAAAAACAATGTGAAGTTCGAATACAGTGTCGATTAAACGTATAGATGTAACATTGCAGAGCGCCATGAAATAAAATGGGCATGTAAAGATAGTAGTAGGGAGGGCTTCAGTTTATTTCGAGAATATTGGGAAACTGTGGGTCATTTGTGAAGGTTACTGTGCATAGAACACTGGTGCGACTCATTCGTGGGTACTCATTAGCTGTGTTGGATCCTCACGAGATCCGATTAAAGGAAGACATCAAAGCAATTCAGAGGCAGCCTGCTAGATTTATTACTGATAGGTTGAATCAGCATGCAGTATTATGCATTTACGTGGGAGTTCTAATGGGAATTCCTGGAGGAAAGATGACATTCTTTTCAAGGAACACTGTTGAGAAAAGTTAGAGAACCAGCATTTGAAGCTGGCTGCAGAATGATTCTGCTGCTGTCAACATAAATTTAACATAAGGGCCACAAATATAAGATAAGAGAATTTAGGGCTCGTGTGGTGGCATGTGAACAGTTGTTTTTCCCCGGCTCCATTTGCGGGTGGAACACAAAAGGAAGTGGCTAATAGTGGTACAAGGTACCCTGTGCAGTGCATCATGTGGCGGCTTGCAGAGTATGTATGTAGATGTAAATGTAGAAGGCACTGGAGCATATGCATCTTCTTGGTGAAGGGAATTCTCTGTGTGGGCACTCTTAGTTCTCTGCAGGCTATTCAGAAAATGTTCCCAGCAGATAGGATAGTTCAGATGATACAGGACACTATCCACCTCCTGCACCAGCAAAAGAAAGATGTGACCTGCTGCTCAGTCCAGGGATGAAAGGGAATCAAAAGGAATGAGGAAGCTGACAGAGCAGGGAAAGCAGCTTGCCAGGAAAATACCACACTTCATTGATGCATCCCCCTACAGGCTGCCACGTTGTGGATAACAAAGACAGTGTTGGCTGAGTGGGAAAGGCAGTGGTTGACAGTGCCTAAAAACAAGCTGCATCTGGTCAAATTGAATATTTGCCCATGATGCACTTCCTTTCAGACTTTATGAAGGGACAAAGTAATCCTCACTTACCTCCATAACGGACACCACCCAATGGTGCTTGCATATCTCATGTGGCAAGAAGACCCACAGGAATGCAGTATTTGCATGTCATACTCACGGTGCACCATATTTTGATGTCATGTGTGTTTTATGCTGATGAGAGGGAGCATTTGGTCTGCTGAGGCAAAATAATAGCAAGAAAACTGATATTTTGTATGGTATCAGAATATCTGCTTAATTTAACTGAATGACTGCTTTTGTAGTGGCTGACTCGTCCTTTTAGCCTTCTGAATGACTTCCACTGTTTTATTTGTTCATTTTACATGTGGCACAAGCGTGACTATATGTACTAGAAATTGTATATGACTTCTTACGTTACTGTGATTATCGTTATATGGCTCTTGCTTCTCATTTTAACAAGAGTACTACACATTTACCAGTACCACAATCTTATGAAAGAGCACTGATGATGACACTGTTTGGTGCCAAACAATTTTCAATCTGTCCATCCATTAAAAATTAGGGAAATTTGTGGGGATGCCACACAAATTTGTGTTAAGTTTCATTTACACCTGTGCGCCTTGTGGCTAGTGGACGTATGGCTGTAGCTTGCCCTACATGGAAGTAGATGCACCTATTGTGAACACAGGTGTGAATGGAATCAATCATATGCACATTTTTGAGGAAGGAGCACGTGCCTACACACATGCCTATATTTGTGTGTGGGGCAAGCATAGCTGCACAGCGACTAGGCACAAGACACACAAGTGTAAATGCACCTTTAGTGATACTCTATTGATCTGTGAACATGCCAATCATGAAACACTCTCATACAATTCTCGAACTGCAGTACATCACACAAAACAGTTATTTAGCCATTCTTATTAAATTGGTAGATTGGAGTTCTCATTAATAAATTATTTTATTTCCAGACTCAGTTATGCAAAAACCGGTACCATGCCTCTTGCAATGCCGTCATAAGAGAGCTCTATCCATAGACTTCCGGCAAGAGACTGCCAAAAAATGTACATCCAATCTTGTTATTCTGTTCATTTTGGGTTCATGGAATCTTCTTCTGTCGTATTCCTTGGAGTTGCAGTTGATGATGAGGTTTCTGTGCACTTTGTCTCTGGCATATTCTTTGGAGCTGCAATTGACAATATTTTTCTGCACTTGTCCTGACGTCACAGCATCAGCTCCTGTGTCCCAGTGCTACCCATAGCCCAACAAATATTGCAAATAGATGGTGCACAAAACCAAACAGAGACAAATATCTACAATACAGAAGTGAAACTTTTGTTTGCAGAATGTCATTTAACACAAATCAATATAAGAATACTGCTGTAACCCTACACATTTACTCATTCATATACGTCATCAAGGGAGCAGAAATTTTAGCACGAATCATTCATATGTATCTCAGGTTTTTAAGTTTTGTGCGCTCTTTCACCTACCACCCCAATAAATGAGTGAACATAACTAATTTCTACACCTATAAAATTTATAAAACTACATAAACAATTACATACAAATGCATTTATTTTTCATGTATAAAACACCTTGTTTGCTAAATCCTCAGTCTTTTTTAAGCAACAGATCAAAGCGTCTTCTTTCAGTGTGACCTAAACGTAAGGTTGTTCTCCTTTTTTTATAACTATAGTTAATGTACAGCTTTAAGTTTGTCATAAGCGAATTCCTGTAATTTCTTGCTGATTGAGTTAATTAAAGTTATTGTATAAAATGATAATGAGAACATCATCAAAAGTTCCAAGTCAATTATTACAGTTAATGGTGAAGGAATTGCTGATTCAAATGTCAGATGTCTTGATGTACCTGACAGCTATCTATTATTAGACTGACAAATTGCCTGAAAGACACTTCAAGAGGTCATGAGGGTGTTACGCACCAGCAGTCCATAAACGTATATCACCTCGGTTAATGGGCGTGAGTAAACTTGCTGTGACTTTTGTCCTTTTCATTTTACAAATACAGAATAGTAATACTACATAAATACATTTGATATTTGTAAAATAGACCAGAAGTCATCTGGGGGGGGACAACAAATGCATCTAATTCTTCTAAATGCAAACTCCAGGAATCGTTTCCAACAAGCCGTTGTGCCTCTGCTTCTGTGCATTTCTTAATGTAAGGGGACATGAATTTTGGACATGATTTTAGGGAAGGGATTGTAGCCACAGAACATGACTTGCTTGGGAAGGAGACCCAGGAAAGATTTATGCTTCTTTGCAACTTATTACTAACAATGTTGATAATTGCCAATAGCATTGGCTCTTGAAGTCATTTTCAACAGAAACAGTATTCCTCGCCATAAGGGGTACTTTATAGTCCATTATGCAAGTACCAAAATAGTAAACTGATCTCCAGAATGTAAAGAAACTCTCTTCTGGAGCCGTCTCTTCTATACATCTCCTACACACAAACGATAAAATGTCCAAGTACATTTTGCAATATAACTTGCGTGTGGAGTAGGTTCCCGTGTTTCTTTCAATATATTCTGTTGACCTATCCTACCTGGAGTAGTAACACCGAAGTCTGCTGCAATCCACTCTGTGATCCCGTCCTTCCCCAGGAGTTTTGGGCCAGGTTCTGGAAGTGAACCCTCACTTCGTTCTCCTCTTCTACGTCGATTCTGTATGAGTCCACTTACAGGAGATGCAGTTCTTTTTTTACTCAGGGTAGGTCCTTCTCTAGCATTGTTTATATTACTTCTTGGTCCTGGTTCAGCAACTGTGTGAGGAAAGAGACAATTAGAAAGCTACAACTCATTATAAAGATAACATACCACACAATAAAATAGCAGTAACTGAAGTAGCAATAGAAGTGTCAGCTCTCTTATAATAGTGATCATTGTACATATAGTAACAATAATAATAATAATAATAATAGTCAAGGGAAAACACACTAAACAAGAAGATTACATATTGGATAACCACAGCGACTGCATAGAAGCGATGGCAAAAACAGATGCCTATAAATATCTAGGATACAGACAAAAAATAGGAATAGATAATACAAATATTAAAGAACTAAAAGAAAAATATAGACAAAGACTAACAAAAATACTGAAAACAGAATTGACAGCAAGAAACAAGACAAAAGCTATAAATACTTATGCTATACCAATATTGACCTACTCATTTGGAGTAGTGAAATGGAGTAACACAGACCTAGAAGCACTCAATACACTTACACGATCACAATGCCACAAATATAGAATACATCACATACATTCAGCAACTGAAAGATTCACATTAAGCAGAAAGGAAGGAGGAAGGGGATTTATCGACATAAAAAACCTACATTATGGACAGGTAGACAATTTAAGAAAATTCTTTATAGAACGAGCAGAAACTAGCAAAATACACAAAACAATCACTCATATAAATGCATCGGCTACACCACTGCAATTTCACAACCACTTCTACAACCCTTTAGATCACATAACATCAACAGATACGAAGAAAGTAAATTGGAAAAAGAAAATACTACATGGCAAGCACCCGTATCATCTAACACAGCCACACATCGATGAAAACGCATCCAACACATGGCTAAGAAAAGGCAATATATACAGTGAGACAGAAGGATTCATGATTGCAATACAGGATCAAACAATAAACACCAGATATTACAGCAAGCATATTATTAAAGATCCCAATACCACAACAGATAAATGCAGACTTTGCAAACAACAAATAGAAACAGTAGATCACATCACAAGTGAATGTACAATACTAGCAAATACAGAATACCCCAGAAGACATGACAATGTAGCAAAAATAATACATCAGCAGCTTGCCTTACAACATAAACTTATAAAACAACATGTTCCCACATACAAGTATGCACCACAAAATGTACTGGAGAACGATGAATACAAATTATACTGGAACAGAACCATTATAACAGATAAAACAACACCACATAACAAACCTGACATCATACTCACCAATAAAGAGAAGAAATTAACACAACTAATCGAAATATCCATACCCAATACAACAAATATACAAAAGAAAACAGGAGAAAAAATTGAAAATTACATCCAACTGGCTGAGGAAGTCAAGGACATGTGGCATCAGGATAAAGTTGACATTATACCAATTATACTATCAACTACAGGAGTCATACCACACAATATCCATCAGTACATCAATGCAATACAGCCACATCCAAACTTATATATACAACTACAGAAATCTGTAATTATTGACACTTGTTCAATTACCCGAAAGTTCCTAAATGCAATGTAACATATACCGTACAGTTAAAAGGAAGTGACACTTGATCAAGGTCCGCGTCACTTTCCATTTTTAATGAGACATAACATCTGAGAAAGGAAAGAAATAGTAATAATATAAGTGAATGTAAATTACCTTCATCTTCAGTCCCGGAGCTGTCACTCTCCACATTAGCAACAGGTTGGTAATCTTCATCTGTAGAATCTTCCACAAGGTCCTCAACTTAAGGATCATTTTCAGCATCCGATTCATACAAAAGTGTGACAATTTCTTGATCTGAAAGTGGCCGTGGCCGTGGTTTGTATCACTGTGACATCTGAGCCATGTCTACTGCTCTGAGACCAGTACTCAAATAATCAGTCTTGTTTATGCGAAACCCAATAGCAGACAATAAATGACATATTGCATGGTTGAACTTTTAAATTCAAACAATGCGAATAGACTTCAGTAACCAATATATTTAGTACGTTGTTGACGTGTGCTAAGAATAAATCTGGGGAGTGACGCACAACAATCTTTAAATAATCTGTTTTCAAATATACATGTAATGTGTTCAAAGTGATGACTCGGCGGTTTTAAGTATAAGTTGTCATTCAAAGAAAACTAATGCAGATAAAATAAATATTGGACTATTTATATGATCTACATAAACATTTAGGAAAAGTCATTAACTCACAACAGCATAGATTAGAAACTGACCTAATAATAACATGTTAAAATATAAAAAGTGGTCAAATTGACCACTCAGCGGTCCTAGTGTTAAAAGCCATGATTAGCTTACAAAAGCGCATCACAGTCTAATTTCAATGCTCCAGAAATCAATGTGCTCTGTTTTGTGGAATTCAAGTATGTACTTCCATACTGTGAAAATATGCAGCGTATCCTGATTCGAAAATATGCAGCGTACATGTTGCTGCACATCAAAGATCTTTCTAAGACGCATTCCCCCCCCCCCCTCCCCCCCTCCCCCCCCCCCCTCTCTCTCTCTCTCTCTCTCTCTCTCTCTCTCTCTCTCTCTCTCTCTCTCTCTCTCTGGCAAGTGCCCAGAAGTTCTACGCTGGTGTATAAACCTTAACCATTCAAAGGATTGATAAGGTTTACAAATGTTCAAATGTGTGTGAAATCTTATGGGACTTAACTGCTAAGGTCATCAGTCCCTAAGCTTACACACTACTTAACCTAAATTATCCTAAGGACAAACACACACACCCATGCCCGAGGGAGGACTCGAACCTCCGCCGGGACCAGCCGCACAGTCCATGACGGCAGCGCCTAAGACCGCTCGGCTAATCCTGCGCGGCGATAAGGTTTACAGTTCCGATAGAAAGTGTACTGTCACTCACTTAACACGGAAACAATGTATTTTCACCTGAGAAAGGTGTATTTTGTAACCGGGAAATCCATTTTTTCCGGGTACACATTTTGACACATGTCCCCTTATCGCAAATGATGCAACACCATAGTTACACCAATGGAAGTGGGAGACACTCTAATACTTGCCCTATAGTCTTGATCTCTCCCCAAGCGATTATCATGCTTTTGGTTCCTCAAAAAAACCTTGAAGGGTCACCCGATTCCTGTTGTTTGAGGATACGCAGGAAGCAAGTAAATGGAAAACGTGTGGGGGAGGGGGGGGGGGCTATAGTCTTCATTCAACTGCTGCCACATCATCACCAGCCTGGAATGTACAAAATAGAATTAGAGGCAATTGCCACAATCTCATATTTGAACTTGAGCACAGTTATCAGCTATTGTTTCACTTACATTTGTAGATAGTCCCATCAAGTAAAAATATGTCTGAAACATGCACTGTGTTGGAGCTGATTCAATGCCTCCTCTATGTGATAAATAGTGATCTGTTGTTGTTGTTGTTGTTGTTGTTGTTGTTGTGGTGGTCTTCAGTCCTGAGACTGGTTTGATGCAGCTCTCCATGCTACTCTATCCTGTGCAAGCTTCTTCATCTCCCAGTACCTACTGCAACCTATGTACTTCTGAATCTGCTTAGTGTATTCATCTCTTGGTCTCCCTCTATGGTTTTTACCCTCCATGCTGCCCTCCAATACTAAATTGGTGATCCCTTGATGCCTCAACACATGTCCTACCAACCGATCCCTTCTTCTAGTCAAGTTGTGCCACAAACTTCTCTTCTCCCCAATCCTATTCAATACTTCCTCATTAGTTATGTGGTCTACCCAACTAATCTTCAGCATTCTTTTCTAGCACAACATTTCAAAAGCTTCTATACTCTTCTTGTCCAAACTATTTATCGTCCATGTTTCACTTTCATACATGGCTACACTCCATACAAATACTTTCAGAAACGACTTCCTGACACTTAAATCTATACTCGATGTTAACAAATTTCTCTTCTTCAAAAACGCTTTCCTTGCCATTGCCAGTCTACATTTTATATCCTCTGTACTTCGACCATCATCAGTTATTTTGCTCCCCAAATAGCAAAATTCCTTTACTACTTTAAGTGTCTCATTTCCTAATCTAATTCCCTCAGCATCATCCTACTTAACTCTACTACATTCCATTATCCTTGTTTTGCTTTTGTTGATGTTCATCTTATACCCTCCTTTCAAGACACTGTCCATTCCATTCAACTGCTCTTCCAAGTCCTTTGCTATCTCTGACAGAATTACAATATCATCGGCGAACCTCAAAGTTTTTATTTCTTCTCCATGGATTTTAATACCTACTCCGAATTTTTCTTTTGTTTCCTTCACTGCTTGCTCAATATACAGATTGAATAATATCAGGGAGAGACTACAACCCTGTCTCACTCCCTTCCCAACCACTGCTTCCCTTTCATGTCCCTCAACTCTTATAACTGCCATCTGGTTTCTGTACAAATTGTAAATAGCCTTTTGCTCCCTGTATTTTACCCCTGCCACCTTCAGAATTTGAAAGAGCGTATTCCAGTCAACATTGTCAAAAGCTTTCTCTAAGTCTACAAATGCTAGAAACGTAGGTTTGTCTTTCCTTAATCTAGCTTCTAAGATAAGTCGTGGTCAGTATTGCCTCACATGTCCCAACATTTCTACGGAATCTAAACTGATCTTCCCCGAGGTCGTCGTCTACTAGTTTTTCCATTCGTCTGTAAAGAATCCGCATTAGTATTTTGCAGCTGTGACTTATTAAACTGATAGTTCGGTAATTTTCACATTTGTCAACATCTGCTTTCTTTGGGATTGGAATTATTATATTCTTCCTGAAGTCTGAGGGTATTTCGCTTGTCTCATACATCTTGCTCACCAGATGGTAGAGTTTCGTCAGGACTGGCTCTCCCAATGCTGTCAGTAGTTCTAATGGAATGTTGTCTACTCCAGGGGCCTTGTTTCGACTCAGGTCTTTCAGTGCTCTGTCAAACTCTTCACACAGTATTGTATCTCTCATTTCAAAAAATAGTGATCTATCCTTTCCATATTGTTGTTATTCCATTCTGGGATTCTCACAGTTTGTCATACACTACACACACCTGGTTCATCTCAATCTCCCAAGCCCCCTTCCATCTTCATTATATACCGAGTGAGGTGATGCGGTGGGTAGTGGTTAGCACACTGGACTCGCATTCAAGAGGTCAGCAGGTCAAATCAATGTCCAGCCATCCTGATTTACATTTTCCGTGACTCCCTTAAATCGCTCCATGCATGGTTTATTTGAAAGAGCAGGCCAATTTCCTTCCCTATTCTTGAATAATTCCGATCTTGTGCTCCATCTTATTTCATTTCGTTTACATCACATTAACTGATATTTATGCTCAGTTAGTCATTATTTTCCTCCAAATCTATTCACTTTCTTCCTCTTTCATTTTTCACACATCAATGTCTAATGGGCTTCTCCTGTCTTATTTCAGAGCACGTTATGTTTGACAGTGTCTGTATAGACAGTTAATTTGTAGCACACTTAATATATTTTGTAAACCCTCGTCGTCAGTTTTGTGAAGGCCTTAATGCTACTGCTGTGAAGCTCAAGTTGCCACTGTTATGGTAGGCCAAGTTTGTGAGCTTGTGAAATGGCTTCTGGTGCATTACACCACTAGGACAATTTTTCCCTGCCACTATTACACAGCTATGCATCAGGGTCAGGTAACAAGATAGGAAAATGATGGTTCTACAACACTCCAACAAATTAGTAACAAAGTCACACAAATGAGTAAAAAAGGTTTACTTATCTTTGTGACTTGTTGAATGATTAAGTCTGCAACACTGCATGTAATGTAACACAAAAAGGCCCTCAATGGCTAAGTGCAAATAATCAAACAATGGAAAACCCAGGATTGTTACATAAGTGCAAATAATCATAGGGAAACTTCACAGTGCATAACAGTGCAGTTTACAACAACTGTCTGTTCACTTTTAAGAGTTCATTAAACAATGTTTCCTGTCTTAAGTCAGCCCTGGATGATGATCTATGGCCAAGTGGGTGACAGCTGCTTTTCTTTTTTCCGAGTAGGCTTCTGTCCATTGTCGTCTGGTCATTAGCAGATTGTACTCAATTGGCAATTGGCTGAGACGAAGTCAATATCTTCATCCTCAGTGCCGCCCATGGTGCTGGTGGAACTAGTGCAAGTGGCGAGTCTCTATGGCACTGGCACCAGCTCACATCTTTGCGACTGTGGTGCTTTTGCCCTGACTGTGTCTTGTTCGGATGACACAGCAATATATGTAGTAATTTTTCTGGGATCATTGCATTCTGTTTTGTTGGCACATGAACTAATTCAATAGCATGGTGGATTTCAAAAATGATATTTTAATTTATTTCACTGATGGGGTTGCAGCAGGATGCAATATTACTGTTTGTATGTTTAGTGACATCACAGGCATGTGGAAGTAGTTGTAAGGGTTGAGCAGCTGACCATGAGTGATACTAGATTATGTGGAAGAATAGCAGATAAGGAGGATCTCATTTCAGGACCCATTTCTGGAAGTTGTGATGTATACACAGTAATGTTAGTGCTTTAAAGGGTCTATATATTCACATTACTTGATGAGAAAGGGGAATTGTATTTCCAGGGTACAGAGTAATTAAGAAGTATATTAATTATGACAGTATTAGTAAAGGGAACCAATTTATTGAGAGATTCAGCAAAGGAACAAATGTTCCAACTGTGAAGCTATAGTTATTAGCGAAAGACAGACTGAAAACCTGTGGAATAGTCATAAACTGTTAGTACTGATACTGTAGTGTTGTGAAAAGCTTTTTATTTAAAAAATATGGAAGGTGCTGTCATGAGTAAAATTTTTTTCCCCAGATTAAAACTCAAGGCTCAAGATAATTAAAGAGTCCCTTAAGGAAGACATGAAAACCTCAGTAGATCTGATTAATTTATACAAGGTCTCGATGATGAGAGGGTCCTATTAGGTTCAGGATTGGAAGTATTCATGGGATATTTTTAGGATGAGGTGGGGACAGATAATTGCCGGATAACTTTTTAAGGTGAATTACAGTTTTTTTTTTTTTGTTTTTTTTTTCCAGCCAGAAATTATTCTCTTCTGCTGAAGTTATCAAGGGTGGGAATTGAATTTTAGTGAAGAAGCCTACAGATATCTTACAGCTAAGAAAGCACATGCATGAAGGGTTCTTTTGCTAATGTACAAAGAAAATTCTGTTTGAAACTGAATAATAAGCTACTCAAATGAAGACAGAGACTTGCGTAGTTAAAACCAAGTGAGTGGTTAGCACACAGGACTTTCATATTGGAGGACAACGGTTCAAACCTGCGTCTGGCCACCCAGATTTGGGTTTTCGGTAACTTCCGTTAATCAATCCAGTCAAATGCCAGGATGGTTTCTCGGTGTTGACGAGAGCTTAAACCCAGTATTCCTTTTTTTTTTTTACATGGTTAATGTCTTCATTAATGAGGCCAAAGGACAATTTGGCCAAATGAACATTATGTTGAACTGTTATTTGGTCATACCAACAACATTTTTGTTGAAGAAACATTGACAACATCATATGCAGTTTGTAATACACATTTTTGGCAGAAAGACTCAGCACAAGAGGAAACCGAGGTAAGAAGTTTTGAAGGCAACAGAGAATGGTTTAAGTAGACATTAATGTCAACCCCACTATCAGAGAGAGTGATGTTATTAATCAGTCACGAATATAACCCAACCCATATTTTTATACGCTAGCACTGTGTGTTTCCTATGGATACTGTCAACAGTTATCCTTGCATATACGTTAACCCCTTTTATCCGCACCCCTTTTCACTCCTCCCAAACTTAATTTTTCTCTCTACTGTATGTAGTCTTTTCCTGCATGTCTTGTCCTCTTCTTTATGCAATGCCTGTTAGTGCTGCTTATTTGGTGCGTTGTATCCTTTTTATAATCTTTATGTATATGTTGCCCTCTTGGTTTAACCATTTGTTCCCTATCCCTTCTTTCAAGTCACAGAAAACATAAATTTCTCCTCTTTAATTCATTTGCTCATTCATTCTACGTGGACATATACAGTACCTCCAGTCTACCACTGTTCATGTATTGTACCTGCACTATACTATCTGTTTCTGCTTACTTTTGTGTTTCATCTTTTGCTTTCCTTATACCTTGTGTGCTTTGCTTTAACCTCTGAGGTTTGCTATGTTTTCCCTCTTGGCTTCTGTTATCCACATTCATCACCTTATTGAAAATTTCATGTAATTTTAATGTGACAGTTTGTTATCAATTTCGTGATGATTTATTTCTTCACTGTGAGTTCATCATGTGTCCGTATAGCGTAGTGAGCACCTGTATGTCACCTCAACAAATCTGGGATATGTCTTCTTTTATTTTATTTGTGAGGATTATGTAATAAAATTGTTAAATCTCTACACAATACTTGAGATCTCCAGTTGCTGCATAATTAGAGAATCACCATATTCTGCATTCAGTAGATGTAAATATTTTCTTTATTTACTCCAATGTCTCTTTGCAAACTACAGATTGTGATCAACTTACAACAAATGTTTCAAAATCTCACTTTCAGAGACGCCATTACTTTCATAAGCAACCTGTTCTGCTAAAGTAACTTTTGTGTGAGTACTTCTGAAGATAACTCCCAGATTGAAATGTACAAATACAATATTATATACTTCTCCATTGTACAGTAATAGAACTGATATGTATAAGAAATCAATCATGTAAAAATGGTCCATATTTCTACAAAGGTTGCTTCAAAATGAATATATTTACATGACTTCAGTACATAAATTCAAAACTGACAACTGTCTGTCTCTGAGACAAGACAAGGAGTATACAAATACTTATGAACTACTTACACTTGTTATATGATGAGGACACTGTTTGGAAACATGTTTTGTGTTTGCAAAAAACCTTTTTTTGTCACAAATTGTAATTGTCAAATCAATGTCTACGACTGTTTTAATGTGTAACAGTCTTTTCAGAACTGGATGATGTGTTAATTACACAGTTTCACAATTACAGTCTTTCAAGTTTCCCTTGTGATAATCATATTCATTTCTTAAAGTTTTAGGAATATGTGCCCCCACCATCTTAAGTTTTCTGCTGCTGTTTGCATCATGCTAAATCTCCTCACTGTAATAAATAGTGCTTCCACATGTTTCAAATACATCCTGTTTTTCTGTAGGAACCCATACATTTTCCCGTGCGGTTTGACTTTTTTCGTCAACATAGGTTTTCCTTGACTTTCTGCATGTGTAGCCCAATTTTTAAATAACACACTACATAGCAAATATTACTTCATTTATATTGGGAAAATATTCCACTTGGTTTTCCAATTTTTCCAATAATCTTTTTATTTATTTACTTTATTTTTTTGTAGATGCAGTAAAGATTTTTCATATCTTGTTCATTTTAAGCCTCAAAATATGCTCCTACAACGTGTTTCCTACAGCCAATTGTGTGAGTTTAAAAGGGGCCAAATTGTGGCCTTGCAAGTCACAGGATGGTACTTTGGGGGATTTGCCACACAAGTTGGACATGCTGAGTCAGTTGCACAACAGTGCTGGTATTAATGGTCACGTGAACACTCTCATACCCGTTGATGAGTTTTTGGATGTCCAAGTGGCACAGATGCCCACCAGGATCATCGTATTGTAAGGGCTGCAGTGGCAGATTGTACAGCTACCATAGTACAGATCACAGGGCTTGTGAGCCCAGACATGTCAACATGAACTGTTGTGAACTGGTTGTTAGCAGTGGGACTACAGCTTATCTTCTACTTACGCCACAGCATTGACATGCTTGGCTCAGCTGGTGCCATCAGAGGATTACTTGGAAGATGAAATGATGCATCTTGGTCTTCAGTGATGAAAGCGAATTATGCCTACAGACAAGGATGGCTGTGTGCACATGCAACATAGGCCTGCTGACTGCTCTCTTATTGAGTGCATTCATTGATTACATGTAGGTACCACCCCAGGCATTATAGTGTTGGGTGCAATAACCTACAACTGTCATTCACCTTTGATGCTTCTGGAAGGGATGCTAATGGGAGCTCAGTATAGTCAGAATGTTGTTAGACCCATTCTTTTGCCAATCTTGAGGATAATGCTTGCACAAACACTGCCCATGAAACTCAGCATAGTCTGCAAGACGTGCAGCAACTTCTCTGGTCAGTACAATCTCCAGATTTGTCTCCAATTGAGCATGTGTTGGTTATGATGGGACGAGAACCAACAGCTCTTGCAGAATTACACCAACAGGTCAAGCAGGCTTGGCATAACATATCCCATGACACTATTCCTCATCTGTACAACCTACTGGATGTAAGAGTCTTTGCCTGCAAAGCCACCCGTGGAGTCTACACCACATACTATTATGGGTGTTCAGCGTGGGTTGATACCTGGTGCCTCAGAACTGCTAGTTCTGTTGATCTGTAAATGTAATCATTTCATGTGCATCGTATGCACTGTTACAATAATAAATCTCGAGTAAATTGGAAACCTCTAAAATGGACTACTATTTTTCTTTTTTTTTTTTTTTTTTTCTGTCAGTGCATTATGAAAATAATATGTGGGGAAGTACTAGTTTGACTACTGGTTTAAATGCCCTGCTATTACGGTTATAACTGACTGTGAGAAAGGAAAAAAAAAAAAACCATTCATTTTTACAACAGAGCACAACTCAGCTTTTTTTTTAAATGTCCATCCAAATATTCAGTAGATTATCGTGTAAAATGTGAAGTAAATCAGTTGAGAACATTTCAAAATTTTTGGTAACATTTGGTCTTCATGTATTACATATGTGGTTATATATTCATCATCATCAGCCAGTTCTATCACTTAATGATGTGGCCTCTTCGAGTCGGTGTGTAACAAAGCATCCCAGTAAGATCTTCCATTTCATCCGATCCCGAGCTTCCCGATGCCAACTGAATCCCACTGTCTTCCTTATATCTCTGTCCCATCTGTCTGGTGGTCTTCCTCTAGGTCTTTTTTGGTAAATTGGTCCCCAGTCTAGGACTTGTTTAGACCATCTACCATCTTTTGTTCGAGCAATATGACCAGCCCACTGCCATTTCAATCTATTCGCTCTTTCCATTATGTTGGTGACCTTCGTTGTTCACCTTATTTCAACTGCTCTCTTCCTGTCTTTTTTCATGTTACCCAACATAGCTTCCTACCAATGAACTCATTTAATATCCATGTTTCACAGCCATAAGTTATTACTGCAAATATACATTGGTCAGAAATAGATTTCTTCAGCTCAACCGACATCTTAGATTTCAAAATTGAAGAGCTTGCCAGCACAATTGAATTTGTAATAATATTTCTCGTTTTAAATATACTTTCATGTTTAGCAGTTGACCCAGATAGATATATTCTGAGACTCTTTGGAGTTTTGTACTTGCAACTGATGTACTTCCCTCAGGTGTCCATTCATTGATCATTTTCTAGGTTTTATCAATGTTCATTGTCAGTTCAACTTCAGAGCAGACTAATCGTTAACTAATACTTGAAGTTCTTCTATGTCATTTGCAAATAGGACAATATCATCAGCAAACCTCAAGTTGTTCAGTCTTTTTCTGAGTACTTGAATTCCCTTTTCTACCCAATTCAATTTAGACATGACTTTTTCTAAGACTACTGAAAATAGTTTGGGAGATATAGAATCACCTTGCTTTACACCCTTTTCAATAGCAAAATTCATCAGTATCTTCGGCAACAATCACAAAGGCTGTGGAGGTTTCGTAAATGTTATGTAGGATTTTTATATAGCACTGTTCTACTCCTTGTTCTTTTAGAGCTGCAAACATAGCTGGGTGACTGATTGAATCAAAGGCCTTTTCAAACTCTATAAAAGCAAGGCAAAGAGGTAGATGCTACTCATTTGTTCTACTAATTATTTCCCGTAGCATGAAGATATGGTAAACTGTGCTAAATGCTGATCAGAAACCAGCTTGCTGAATGGGTTGAGCTTGGTTGAGTGTAGTGCTCAATCTGATTGTCAGTATCCTAGCGAAAACTTTGTACACTATGGAGAGTAAGCTGATAGGGCGATAGTTCTTCATATCTTTGGTTCTACCTTTAGTACTATGTATTAGAATTATTTTGGCTTTATTCCAGTCTACTGTGCAAACTGGCAGTTATAAGAGTCGAGGGACATGAAAGGGAAGCAGTGGTTGGGAAGGGAGTAAGACAGGGTTGTAGCCTCTCCCCGATGTTGTTCAATCTCTATATTGAGCAAGCAGTAAAGGAAACAAAAGAAACATTCGGAGTAGGTATTAAAATTCATGGAGAAGAAATAAAAACTTTGAGATTCGCCGATGACACTGTAATTCTGTCAGAGACAGCAAAGGACTTGGAAGAGCAGTTGAATGGAATGGACAGTGTCTTGAAAGGAGAATATAAGATGAACATCAACAAAAGCAAAACAAGGATAATGGAATGTAGTCTAATTAAGTCGGGTGATGCTGAGGGAATTAGATTAGGAAATGAGGCACTTAAAGTAGTAAAGGAGTTTTGCTATTTGGGGAGCAAAATAACTGATGATGGTCGAAGTAGAGAGGATATAAAATGTAGGCTGGCAATGGCAAGGAAAGCGTTTCTGAAGAAGAGAAATTAGTTAACATCCAGTATTGATTTAAGTGTCAGGAAGTCATTTCTGAAAGTATTCATATGGAGTGTAGCCATGTATGGAAGTGAAACATGGACGATAAATAGTTTGGACAAGAAGAGAATAGAAGCTTTCGAAATGTGGTGCTACAGAAGAATGCTGAAGATTAGATGGGTAGATCACATAACTAATGAGGAGGTATTGAATAGGCTTGGGGAGAAGAGAAGTTTGTGGCACAACTTGACCAGAAGAAGGGATTGGTTGGTGGGACATGTGTTGAGGCATCAAGGGATCACCAATTTAGTATTGGAGGGCAGCGTGGAGGGTAAAAATCGTAGAGGGAGACCAAGAGATGAATACACTAAGCAGATTCAGAAGGATGTAGGTTGCAGTAGGTACTGGGAGATGAAAAAGCTTGCACAGGATAGAGTAGCATGGAGAGCTGCATCAAACCAGTCTCAGGACTGAAGACCACAACAACAACAACTGTGCAAACAACCTCAAAATATCTCAGCTAAATGCTTTATGGATTCCTCATCCATCAGCTTTAGAACATCGACTGGGAGGTCATCGCTATCTGGAGCAGACCCTATTTTTTCATATTGTCTACTGCATGTTTTACTTCTGATTGGAGTATTTCTGAATGTGGGAGACAGAAGCATCCAATTTGTCTAGGATCAAGGTATCATCGTCGATATTACTGTATAGGTTAGTATAGAAATTTCCAATATATTCAAGTATTTTTTCCTTGTCTGTAATTCGGTCTTGATCTGTGTCTAGTGCTATTATCTGATTCCTTCCAATCATAAGCATTCACTTGGCTTTCTTTAAACTAATTTTATTCTCAAGACTGGCTTTTAGCGTGTGTTCTTCATTATTCCTGATGTCGTCTTTCATGCTCTTTCTCAGAGCTTTGCACAGCTCTGCGTATTGTATCTTATCTTTGTCTGTATCAGCTTTCATTTGTCTTCTCTTGTCCATCACACCTGTTGTTTTATTTGTCAGTTTCTTGGGTTGGTTTTGAGATTTACATAAGCCACCCACTTCTTCAGCTGTCGTAATTAGTACCTTTGATACTTCTTCTGCTTCACATTCTTTTAATTTTCTCTGAATTCTTTCTTGAAATTCCTCTTTCCGTTCTTCCAGATTTTTGACATTTAACATTTTACTTTTTCATTTAATTAGTTTTAAGGTAGCCCATGTCCATCCAAATATTCATTACAGTGTCGTGTAAAAGTTTGATGTAAACTTATCAAGAAATTATTGTGATGATTTTTGGTAGCAATGTTTCCCTTATTAGTCTCTCATATAAAAATTTTAAGTAAGTTAGTCAAGAACTTTGGAAGATTTTTGGTAACACTGCTTCCCATTTATATTACATATATATTTACATATTACATATGTTAAAAATATATAGACTATGCCTGTCTGAATGTTTATTAGAGTACCATGTAAAAATTTTATGTTACCAGCCACGAACTTTTAGAGGGTTTTTTTGTAATAACATTTTCGTCCGAATGTTTGTTGGAATATTATGTGACAAAGTAAATCACTGAAGTACTTTTTGAGATTTTTGACAAAAAATGTGAAAAAACAACTTGTCTTTATGCAGTAGTATGGATTACAATTTGGGTAAATGGTAATGAAATATATTCAGAGACTATAGAAGCAGCATCAGTGCAGTGATCTAAATGAACACTTTGCAATCTGTAGCAGAGTGTGTAGTCTGTTTTTACAGAATGTTTTTTGGTTAGGGGAGCTGTGTATCATTTACAGTGTGTACACAGCCAATCTAGTGACATGTGACATTCAAGTATGATAATGATAATCGTGGAAGTTTAGTTCTAAGATTATATTTAAAAAAATATTATTGAGCTCTTACTAAGACCAGATAAAGCAACACAGTGGACATACACAAAGACTGCAAAACTTTTCAGACTTTGGAATTCCTTCTTCCAGATCTAAAAGAGAGTTAGGAAATAGTTAAGAAGAGGCTATATCAAAAATAATGAAAAAGTGAAGTGAAATATGGTTGAGCAATATAAAATTAAGAAACTGGAATGAAAATAAGGCAGTAGGGGTGCAGCTGATGACGTTTAAGAATTTTAATGTCTGATGTGCCACTGTTCAGTAAGTATACAGCTGTCGTGACTGCCAGCTGCTTGCATTGTAGGTAATAATCATGTCTCAGCTGGTCAATTCACTGGTCATACAATGACACTGGAAATTGTGATTCAAAAAATGACAAACCACATAAAAATGGGTGTCCTTAACCACCAACAGCCACTGATAAAATGGTTGACTGGAACACACCAAGCACTACCCAAAGACAGTGCCTAAAGGCATTCACACAATTACTGTGAAACCAAAGGTCCTAGTTGACTAGACTCACCCAGTGTGAAGCCTGAGCCATCCCAGGTTACTTCAGGTTCTTAACTTATGCTGGTTTAAACTTCGGAAATGTGTTATTGTACACACGCACAATTGCGTCTAACCTAGGTGGTCCCCATTAAAGGAGACTTGACCCAAATGTAGGATGAGAGTGGAACCACCTCTCCAAATCTCACAAACCCCCCCTGTCTTTGTCCCATCAGCTCAGTCTTGCCAGTTGAGAGAACGGGCAGGGAAATTGTCAACCCTGTTACCCAATGCAAGGAGACAAAAAATGGATCGCTTTGAGCTAACGAGCAATGCAAATGCCCAGCCACTTCCAGATCTTAAAGCGCGGTGTGTATTTGGACATTGTGGCCTTTTTCTTAATGACTACTCTCTGCATCCTGGATATCTACTTGACAGTGTGAGGGTAACACCTTGTCTTGTGTCCCTAGCTGCATGGACTTAACTCTGCCAGCTACTGTGCATATGCAATGTAGACAGGTCGCATGATGAGTCAGAGGTTTAAGAAGTGCTGTTGGAAACAGCAGACTATGATGACATCCTGAAACACAAGAAATAAGTGTCACAGAAATGCACAATTGCCAGCATTGTTCATTAAAAAAAACCTCCGTGGTTGTCATTTCAGTCTAAAATGGAACCAAATGAGGTTCACTAGTGATGGGCCTGGATTATTATGGTGAAAGAGCAGTATGTGAAAATTCTGTAATGGGTTGGTAACAAATGTGTGAATTATGCACTGTATTTATGATACATTAACATCATGCAATCCACTTTGCATAGGCTGGGGTATCGTACAGACGCTATTTGGTAATGATACTGGTGGGATAATTGTGCAATGTTGAATTCTGTATTTCGTTGTGATGAATTTTACATGTATTGTGAGAAGTGAATGTAACAACCATACAGCTCTAGTGTGAAATAAGTGATTATCCTTATTTACCAATGCTTGTTTTTCTAATGCCTCTAGCGAACATAATTCTTTTTGAATATGGATTGGTTTTCTTTTCCATTGTTTTTGTTTATACATTAATTTTTCCTTTCATTTGCCTGTTGTTCTCTTCTCTCTCTTATTCGCTTTGTAATTTCCAAACTTTCATCACATCTCATTTTACTTGCATCTGATTTTCAACTGTGTCAACAACTACTACTAACTAAGAACAAGAGTTTAATACAGACTGATGCCTCGAAGGTGATGAGACCAAAACAAATAAAGTAATTCAAAAGTACACCTTATTACATTGTTGACTCATGAATGCTACAAAGGTTTTGCTATTTTTATGTAGTAATATTTTTCAGTTACTCACTATTTTGGAATTAGGATTTTGTTTTACTTCCATTTATTTTTATAAACAATTGTCTTGATCTCTCCAAGAATGTTGTTATCGAAAATATTCTCAAACTGACTGCACATCTAGAAACATTAAAAACGCTAAGCACTTTTTACGAATTGCGTAATTTTGTACTTCCACCACCAAAAATTATACTGTGACAAAACTGTGTTAATTTACAGAACCTCACTCACTTACACACATCATCTCCGAATTAACAAGATAGGCAAGGCTAAACTGGACAATTACATAACAGTCTGTTGTTTTCCTCTTCTACTATTTAATTTCTGTAATCCATTCTTTTTTTCATTTTAATCTTCATATTTTTGTCCTTTACTCTTTTCACAACCATCCCCTGCTGTCCCATCACCTACACTTCCACTTCTTGTTTGAGTACTGACTTCTCAAATACCTTATTTTAGCTACAACTTGTCCATAACTGCTCTGAAATTTAAATCTTCTAGGCAGGCATTCTGTAGGATGTATATTTTCCATATGAGTATTGCCACACTATCTCAATATTATAATCACATGAAATGATAGCATGGAGCTCAGAGTAAAAAAACCTAATTGGGATATATATTACATTCATTATATCTGTAACTGTTAATGAAAACATAAAATCTGCTAGGAAATGAAGCTGTCACTGTAAAGTGTGGCCATGTGATATGTCTGCTTGACTGTGCCTCACTTTATTCCAGAGTGAAATAGAGGTAAAAAGAGCAATTTATATACTGTTCAGAAATTAAAAACAGCAACAGTTTTTCATAATTGGTATTATGCGTCTTCAAGGAAAAACTGGAATATACTGTGTTTTTGTGTAGAATATCATCACTTTTAACATCAGAAATGAATGGCTCTGCATTAGAGCGGCATTGAGCGTGTGGTGCCACTGCTCGATAAGGCCGTTTGCCTGCAGGTGGTAAGCTGTGATATGAAACTGACTCCAATTGGCATCCCTGGTCAGTGGTGAGAGATGGGGGGTAGCCAAAGTGAGCAACCCATGTCGAGACGAAGGAACAGGCAATGATCTCAACCGTGATGTCAGTAAGGGGGACCGCCTCGACCCAGCAGGTCACACAGTCGATGACCGATAAGATATATCTGTAGCCCTAGAGGACCAATGATGGTGATATGGACTTGCTGGAAACACGCCTTAGGGATGTCAAACTTACTCAGAGGGGGTTGGATGTGCCTGCCGACCTTGCTGCGGTGCCATGAAATGCATACACGGCTCCAAGTGTGACAGTCATGCTTCACACCCAACCAGACAAAGTGCTCCGTAACCAGCTGCGTTGTGGCTTGTGTCCCAGGGTGAGCCAAGCCATACAAGGCAGTAAGGCCCTATGGCGAAGCGCAGCAGGGACCATGGGGCAAAGTGTGCCCATAGAGATGTCACAAAGGACAGGGATTGCCGAACCAGATAGTGTATGGGGCTGGACCGAGAGCAATGAGCCATTGTCTGATCTTAGTTGATGTATATTGATGTCTTTGGCTTGTAGTCGGGCAAGCTCCTCCAGATTCAACAGTGCGTTTGCCACAATGTTCTCCACACCTCAGTTATAGCATGCATCGGAAGAGTGCTGACAGATGTAGTACCTATGGAGGAAACACCTCTGGGCGATAGGTCTTTAGCAGGATTATGAATACCATCCATGAGTGGCTTGTGATCGGTATAGATCGTGAATGGTCGCCCGTCGAGGTCACTACAAAAATGTTTAATCACCTCATATACTGTGAGCAGTGCACAGTCAAATGCCAACCACTTGCACTGGCTCTTACTCAGTTTCTTGGAAAATAAGCGGAGAGGCTGAGTGGAGTCGATGATGTGCTGCTGTAAAACGGCACCCACATCTGAACCACTGGCATCAGTTGTGATCGACGAGGGCCTCAGGGTCAGGGTGGGCGGAAGTGATGACTTTGGCTAGGGCAGTTTTAAGGTTAGCAAAAGCATCGAGCATTGTTTGGGTCCACTCTAACTTCCATTTTCCAGTGGTGTTCTTGCCGGAGAGAGCATTGGTGAGAGCCATATGGACGGAGGCAGCTTGAGGAATATGGGAGTTGTAAAACTTTGCCATACCCAGAAAATGACAGAGCTGAGCATAATCCTCAGGGAGAGGAAGTTTAAGTATGATTTCAACACGAGAGCTCGTCAGTCAGAGCCCGTTGGCAGAGACGGAATGGCTGAGGAAGGTAACAGATGTGGAACATAGTCGAGATTTATCATGGTTGATCACCCCACCGTAGGCAGCGAGATCGAATGGACTGAAGTGAGGTGGACTTGATGCTCCTCAGCGGAGGAAGTAAAGATAAGGATATCGTCTAAGTAAGCGTAAGCAAAGGCAGAGGGAGAAGAATGGAATCAATGAACCGCTGCCATGTTTTCGCAGCATTTTTCAATCCATGAGGCATGTAACAGTATTCAAATATCCCGAAGGGTGTGATGATGACCATCTTCGGAATATCCAGTGGTTGTATAGGAATCTGATGATACACTTTGGAACAATCTAATACTGAGAAAAATATAGAACCATGAAGCAACTGTATGAAATCTTGGATATGTGGTGTGGGGTAGTTATCAATAATGGTGTGGGCATTAAGGGACCTGTAGTCCTCGCACATGCGTAAGGTGCCGTCCTTTTTGGGAACAAGGTGAATAGGGGAAGATCAGTTGCTACTGGAGGGGCAGAGGACACCCAAAGCCAACAGATCCTGAACGATCTCCTTGGTGCGCAGACGTTTGGAGGCCTTAAGGCACCTGGCCTTATAACAAACAGGTGGGTCATTGGTGGTGTGAATCTTATAGCAAGTGCCATTACTGATGGCTGATAATCGCGTAGAGAAGTCGGCATGAGGGGTCAAGAAGGTATCCACAGGCAACGTTGGTTCACTGACCATGATGAACTAGGGCGACATAGGCGGGGTGTCAGCTGTAGTCAGCAATGGAAGGCGCGATGCAGGAGTGAAGTGGCACAAAGAATCTGGAGAGGCGCATGCAGGTGTGTCTTGGAGATTCATCCATGGCAATGTCAAAAAAACAGCAGGCAATGAAATGCTCAACACTGGAGCAGGTTGGCGAGAAGACTCTAGAGGTATGTGCTGGGTCGTCTCACTGCAGGCTGTAGATAGGCGATGTGTGGTATGCCATGCATGTGACAATTTTGCAGAGGCAGAGGTGATGCGGGCGCGTAAGTCATTGTTCTGTGTGCAGAGATTGTTGACCTACGAGTGCACATACAACACATCAGAGAGCAGTGTGGTTATGCGCTCGACCAGGGAAGCACACATGGAAAGAGCTGCTAAGGAGGTGGAGAGCAAAGTAGTGCTGAACTCAGGAATGCACGGAACTGTAGACCCTGATGCGTGGCAGAGTGTGGCGGGCTGCAGGTCTGGTGAAAATTCGTAATGGTGTAGAAAATCCAACCCGATCAGATTCATCCACGTATACAGCGTGGAAGATCCAAGGGAAACTGTGAACCGGAGAGAGGTGAAGCGACATCTTGATTGAGCCGTGGTCCGCAACGGGAGAACGGTTTGTGACGATCAAGGCAAGGGTAGTGGGGGATAGCGTGTCAACATCTTGCTTGGCCAGGATGACGCTAACATTGGCACCAATGTCGTCGAGATAGCAGGTCAAGATATCTGTGGCACAGGGGCGTCGTGTCGCTGAAGAAGATGGTGCAGCATCAGAAGATAGGGGCCATGAAGGTATTTGGCAGGATGTGGCACCTAAATGTGCCCGCCAGTCTCGTTTTGGTAGGCACAGGGCGCATGGCAATTGCAGATGGCATCCCTACGAGGAGCGTGAAACCTGCACAGCGGGTAGGCCGGTTGGTGGGCCGGCGCAGTGCGGGTGGGGGTTGTGACTGAGAGTGGTGTCCCCGGTAGCCAATCGGGCCGCTGCTCAGGTGAGGTCGGTGGCTGTCTGGAGCCCGCTGGCAGTACATCCTGTTGGCTGCTAGGTGGCAGCTTCTGATGGGCAGCTGAGGCACCGAGGCGAGCATGCTGGCCTCTGTTGACTGGGCATGGAACCAGAGGTGCAGGTGTGCCAACTGAGTAGACTGATGGAGATGTCGTTCGTGACAGGTGGTGTCAGTGACGAGTGATGGGGTAAGCCTGATCTGCCATGTGTAATCAAACTTTGAGTGGGTCAGCAACATGAGACAGCAGATAAGTTGCAGATCCGAAGGCATTTTGAACATCCACAATGTCCAAAGAGCAGCAACAGGCAATGCGTAGTCATCAATTAAAGCTTGTAGACACCGCCAAAGCTTCGAAGATGTGATGGATAGCCTCTGCCGGAGGGTGGGAAAGGCACTTGATAAGCAGTCATTTGGCCATCGAATACTTGTGCGAGGCAGGCGGTGAGAGGAGCAAGTCGCTGATGAGGTCCATAAGTATGTGGAGATGGCTCACCAGGCAGACAAAACGGGTGCCGTAGTCGGAAATGCCGTGCATATCCAGGAGGTGGTCCATTGAAGTGAACCAAGTTTTTGGGTTGTCTTTTTTGCAATGCAGGTAGCTTAGGGAACCTACCTGGTAACACATGTTGAGTCAGCACCAGTAGATGGAGATCAGTGCGGGCAGAGCAGGATACCTCTGGAGACGGCTGGCATATAAGCCAGGAAGCTGTGTCCAGTCGCAAACCCATTGATGAATGCAGTGCGGGTGTAACAGCCGGAGCCGTTGCAACAGCAGGCAGGGTGCAGTCATGGTGGAGCCATGAGATGGCGGATCCGGTAACCAGTGCAGGTGGAACGGCTGGTGCCATTACGAAAGCGAGGGGAAGGCAGTTGTGGTGCAACCAGGGTGCGACGGTCGCGGAAACCGGCGCAGTTGAGGCGACCAGCGTCACTGAAACAGCGTGCGGTGGGGCTGCTGTGACACTATGTAAATGAGAATGGAAATTTGTTGGCACATCAAGCCATTCCCGAAGGTAACGATGTACATGAAGGATAAATGGCAATGTCCTTAATTGGAATATCCTCCATGTTGCGGTTAGGCGGCGGGCTCTGTCTATGTTGTGGCTGTTGTTGTGCTGCCACACTAGGCAGCAGCCATGTTGAACTGGGTAAGGTTAGGTGGCCACCAGCATGATCGGGTTTTAAATATTTGTTCACTTTTAATCAAGTTCGAAGGAGGTACATTTGTCCACTCATGGTCGCAAACGGCAGAGTTAAGGGGTCCGTTACACTGGCACTGAAAGTTACAGGTAGATCCATTGTGGCGAAAGCATTGCAGTCTGGCACGTCATGTGAGTGAATGATGAAAACAAGCATAAATAACGCTGGATGAGATGTCGATGGTGTCAGGGTCACCACTCACTTCGATATGAAATATACATTTATTGATCACTTGTACATATGATAATTTATGTTATGGCTGTTACACATTTTACATGCCAAAAGTAGACATACTAGTCCAAAGAAGAAAAGTGTCAAATATAGGGCGCACTGTGCCAGAGACGCCACAGATCTCTTCCAAATGACACCTCAGATTGGACTGAAGATAGAAGCAACGGATTAGCAGTTTTCCCAGCAAACCGTTAAGAAATATTCTCCCATGGTCAGTAATTGGCAGCACGTGGCAACAGATACATGAGCTACCCATGAATTACTTCCTATATGACACCATGAAATGTAACACATATTACAGTAATGTTTTGTGTACTTGTACAGGGATCTTCTTGAGCATCCTGCAGAAACCATTTTTCTTTATCAGGCATAGGGCCAAATCATGGTCCATATTGATCCACTATTGTGACGCTACAGATACTGTCTCAGTAATACATTGATAAACAGTGCCAATGGTTGACTGACTTTATTTTCTTTTGTTTGTAAATCCTTATTTATACATTGTACTTAAAATAATATCTGACTCATTATGAAATTAATCTTTCACTATGGTTAGCTGGAAAAACTTATCAAGAACACACTACTATTATGTAAATGAATGTTCAAGGCAGCAGACTATAATAAAATGTCAACAAATGTCAAATGTAACTTTGTCTTCATGGCAACATATTGCCAATGAGGATAAAATGTGATTTGTATTAATATAATTTGGTTATCTAACAAGGTGAATTATATCAAACAATGGAAACTCCAGGTAGGAATATCATAAACAAGGCATGTCAGTTGCAAGACAGGCACAATTAAAATACACTCACATCAAGCTTTTGGCCCACGCACACACACACACACACACACACACACACACACACACACACACACACACAACCAAAAGCAAGCACACCTCATGCACACACGACCACCAACTCCAGCATCTCAGGCCGGAGTGAAACATCACATGGGATTCAAGCAGCAATCTGCAGGGGAAGGGACGAGGAAAGGAAAGGGAAAGTAATGTATGGGTAGGGAGAGAGATGAACACTGTCCGGTGAAGTGTATGGGGACTAGACTGCCAACAGGTGCATCATTATTAGGTTGTGAGGCAGGGAGGTGGAGAAAAAAAAAAAGAGCAGAAACAGAGAGTAGAGGGAAAGCTGAGTGGATGTGTTGGCAGAGGGCTGCAAGTAAACAGGGTGGGAAATTAGAATGCGGAGGAGATGATAGGACAGAGGGGGTGGAAGCTGTTGGGTGGAGGGTGTGGGGACAGTATATTACTGTGTGTTGAGGCCAGGATAATTACGGGAGTGGATACTGTGTTGGAAGGATAACTCCCATCTGCGCAGTTCAGAAAAGCTGGTGGTGGAGGGAAGGATCGTGATGGTTCATGTAGTGAAGCAGCCATTGAAATCAAGTGTGTTACGTTCAGATGCAAGTTGTGCTACAGGGTGGTGTGCCTTGGTCTTGGCCAGTTTGGCAGTGGCCATTCGTGCTGGTGGACAGCTGATTGGTAGTCATACCAGTATAAAAAGTTGTGCAGCAGAGCTGGTAAATGACATGGCTGCTTTCACAGGTGGCCTGGCCCCTGATGGGGTAGGATAGACCTGTGACAGGACTGGGGTGGAAAGTGCTGGGTGGGTGAATTTGACAGGTTTTGTACCTGGGTCTTCCACAGGGATATGATCCTTGTGGCAAGGGGATGGGATTGGGAGTGGCATAGGGATTGACTAGTATGAGAATGGCATAGGGATTGAGTAGGATGTTGTGGAGCTTGAATGGGCAATAGAACATCACTTTTGGAGGGGTGGAAAGTATCTTGGGCAGAATGTCCCTCATTTCAGGGTATGATGATAGGTACTCAAAGCCCTGGCGAAGGATGTTGTTCAGTTGTTCCAGTCTGGGGTGGTACTGGGTGATGAAGGAGACACTCCTCTGTGGGTGGTGGGAGGATTGGGAGGTGTGAGGGGAAATGGCACAGGATATCTGTCTGTGGACTAGGTCTGCAGGATAGTGCCTGTCCGTGAAGGCCTTGGGGAGACACTCAGCATACTGAGCAAGGGAATATTTGTCACCCCTGATATGCCATCCCCAGGTGGCGAGGGTATGTGGGACGGATTTTTTGGTGAGGAGTGGATGGCAGCTGTCAAAACACAGGTACTGTTGATGGTTGGTGGGTTTAATGTGGACAGAGGTGTAGATGAAGCCATCACAGAGGAGGAGGTCAACATGTAAGAAGGTGGCATGCTGGGTTGAGGAGGGCCACATGAATCAGGTGGGAGAGAAGGTGTTTAGTTTGTGAAGGAATGAAGATAGGGTGTCTTGGCCCTGAGCCCAGATCACGAAGATATCATCAATGAACCTGAACCAGACTATGAATTTGGACAAAGATCTACTCTCCTGCCAATCCGTGCAATGGAAGCAGTTCTTTACCACCAATCCCTCCAACCAAACCGACCCTAATTCCAACACTGGACATGCCTCTACCAGTTCATACAACCATCCAACTGTGATTGTGCCCTCTCCCACCTAACCAACCACTGGTGGCCTTCCAGGAGTTCCTTACCTGCAACTTAACCTCACCATCCTGCCCCAAGACTCTTCCTCAGAACACCAAACTTTCAGTACAGGAAAGAACATCCATACACAATCTAAAAACAAATCCTGATCTAATCATCCTACCTGCAGACGAAGGTTCCACCACAGTTGTTACGAATTGCAGTTACTATCTGGCAAAAGGCCTCCGCCATTTATCTCATTCCTCCACCTACAAACTCTGCCAGTGATCCCATCCAATAGGTCCAACACAATCTCTGCTTAAGGCCTTGGCCCTTCCCGGAACATCTCCCCTGAATCCATTTTCCTCTCATTGCTATGACACCCCACGCACCCACATTTTACGTGTTCCCCAAAATGCACAAACCCAATATTCCTGGACACCCCATTGTGGCAGGTTTTGTGCCCCCACTGAAAGAATTTCGGCCGTCATTGACCAACACCTCCAACCAGTTGCCTATAATCTAGCCTCCCACAGCAAAGATACTGACCACTTCCTTAACAGACTCCTCACCAACCCTGTCCCTTTACCTCCTGGATCCCTACTCATCACTGTTGAAGCCATCTCTCTATACACCAACATTGGCATGCCCATTGTCTTACCACTGTTGAAGACTGCCTTTCCCCATGTCCTTTCGACTCCAAACCCACTACCTCATTCCTGAAACACCATACTAACTTTATCCTAGCCCAGAACTGTATCTCATTTGAAGGGAAGGTATATAAACAAATTCATGGCACACACAAAACACCAAGCCCCTAATCTGGTTCGGGTTCATTGATGATATCTTCATGATCTGGATTCAGGGCCAAGACGCCCTTTCTCTTTGTTCCTTCACAACCTCAACATTTTCTCTCCCATCCGCTTCGTGTGGTCCTCCCTAATCCAGAGTGCCACGTTCCTAGATAATGTTGACTTCCTCCTCTCATCTGTCCACATTGAACCCACCAACCACCAACTGTACCTCAATTTTGCATCCCTTTCTCAACAAAAACACCCCCCCCCCCCCCCCCCCCCCCCCCCCAATATAGACTGGCCACCTGGGAATGGCATATCTGCAGTGACGAAAACTCCCTTGCTCAGTATGTTGAGAGTCTTGCCAAGGCCTTCATAGACCAAGTCCACAAACACATCTCCAATGACATTTCCCCTCACACCCCCAATCTCTCATCATCCACAAGAACCAGCCACAAAGGAGTGTCCCCTTCATCACCCAGTACCACCCCGAATTGGAACAACTGAACCACATCCTTCATCAGGGCTTTGAGTGCCCATCATCATGCCCTGAAATGAGGGACATTCTGCCTGAGATACCTCCCACCCCTCCTAAAGTGTTTTCCATTGCCCACCCAATCTCCTCAACATCCTAATCCATCCCTATGCCACTCTCAATCCCAACCCCTTGCTACAAGGATCATATCCCTATGGAAGACCCAGGTGCAAAACCTGCCCAGTCTACCCTCCCAGCACTTGCCAATCCAGTCCTGTCACAGGTTTATCTTACCCATCAGGAGCCAGGCCACCTGTGAAAGCAGCCATGTCATTTACCAGCTCTGCTGCAATCATTGCACAGCTTTTGATATTGGTATGACTACCAATCAGCTGTCCACCAGCATGAACAGCCACTGCCAAACTGTGGCCAAGACTAAAGTAGACCACCCTGTGGCACAACATGCATCTGAACATAACACACTTGATTTAAATGGCTACTTCACTACCCGAGCCATTTCGATCCTTCCCTCCACCACCAACTTTTCTGAACTGCACAGATGGGAGTTATCCTTCTAATACATTCTCCACTCCCATAGTTATCCCGGCCTCAACATATGGTAATATACTGTCCTCACACCCTCCACCCAACAGTTTCCATCCCCTCTGTCCCATCATCTCTTCCCCATTCTCATCTCCCACCCTGTTTATTTGCAGCTCTCTGACAATGCATCCATTCATCTTTACCTACTCCTCTCCTTTTTTGTTTCTTTTTCCCCCCACCTCCTTGCCCCACAACCTCCTGACACTGCACCTGTTACCTGTTAGCAGTCTTGTCCTTGCACACTTCACCAGACAGCGTTCGTCTCTCTCCCTACCTGTACACTACTATCCCTTTCCCTTCCATGCCCCCTCCAGATTGCTGCTTACATCTCATGTGATGTTGCATTCCGGCCTGAGATGCTGGAGTTGTCAGTCCTGTGCATGAGGAGTGTGTGTGTGTGTGTGTGTGTGTGTGTGTGTGTGTGTGTGTGCGCGAGTGTGTGTGTGTTTTTCCTGATGAAAGCTGTGGCCAAAAGCTATATGTGAGTGTCTTTTACTGATGAACGCTGTGGCCAAAAACTTTATGTGAGTGTCTTTTAATTGTGCCTGTCTGCAAGGTGAATTATAATTATTAGTTATAAACTTTATTCAGTTTTAATATGATGAGAAAATATTCTCATGTGGCATTACTGGCTGGGAGACCCTGTGTGGGGTGTTTGCCCACCTGGTGCAGATCCCTTTTTTTTGTTTTTTATTTATATGGACAACACAAACATCCAAACCCCGAGCGAAGTAAATGTCTGACTCGACCAGAAATTGAACCCAGAACCCTGCGATTTAGGGTCAGCAAGACTAGACTACAAGATAATTTATCAATATGCTGCTTATAACTATTTGTGTTTATGACAACTAAACTAATAAATTGGAAGGAAAGCCACTACATTGAAAAAATGATAATGTTTCTCACTTATATTAAATAGCTACTGTGTTTATCTTCTATTGGTAAACTGATATTTCCTTCATCACAATGATATTTTTTCAGATAAAATAGCTATCTTCATCCGTAACAAGAAAGGCCTGTTTGCATTGCACTGTTCCTTGTCAAGCTGCTTTAGATGAGCACTGCTACTTACCATTTAGCTGAAGGAATTTTCATACTTGAATCTAGACAACCAGTGTAGAAGTTGGGGCTAATGAGATATTTTTCTGATTTTCTTTTGGATTTTTATAAATTCCCAGTTTTTATCTTTACATTAGTTACAAGCTTACTGAATACTGCTACACAAAATTATATAACTTCACTCTGAATCCCAGACACAGAGGCAATAGTATTCTAGACAAAGAGGTAAAGTCTATACGCTAATTATTTTTCTGTCATGTATTGTGATACTGTACATCAAGATCCAGTTGAACCCAATTTTTATTGTCAGCAACATAAATTATTAAGGAGTAACCGAACTGGGAAGTGAGTGTAACCCCTGAAAAACATATAATCATCTATTTCAGGCAATGTTATTAAGTCTCACTTCTGCTGGATAAATGTTGTATTTACTTTCATTGTCCCAGAAGATAATTCCAGAAGACAGGAAATGATGAATGCGACTGGCCACAGTGAGTCTTGCTCAAATTTCATTCACACAGTGGGCATCTTTTGTCAGCAAGCTTACCAAGTACTTGACCTGCATTACACTCTCTAGTTCTCGATTGTCAACATTTATCCTCAAAGGTTTTTATCATTTTGTTATCAGCCTTACTTTTAATTTCTCGGTGTTCATTTGCATGCCACATTTCCTTCCAGTTTCCACCAACCGGTTCATCATGTGTTGCGATTGTCTTTGCTTTTTGCAAGCACTACCAGGTCATCTGCATACTTGAAGGTGTTGATGAGATTTCCTACTATTGTGAAGTTCCCACATCCTTTCATAGCTTCTCTTACCAGTCATTCTCCATACAGGTTGAAGAGACTCAGTGATAGACGACGTGCTTATCTCACTCCTCTTCATATTTCCAACTGTTTATTTCTCCATAGTTCAGTCGCACCTTTACTCTTTGCCCTACGTACAAGCTGGGAATTAGTCTCTGGTTTCTCCAGTTGATTCTGTCAAAAACCTTCTGTCAGTCTATAAAACAAGCACAAACTTCTTCATTAACAGCCAAAACTCTCTTAGACAAAATTCACGCCATGCCAGTGGCTTCTGTGGTCCTTTTTTCTCTCCCATTACTTCTTCAGTTTTGTATTCAAGCTGTCTGTTCAGTACTCTTGTGATGGTCTTTGCCATGTGTGAGATCAGACTAATTGTTCTGTAATCACTATAGTTCTTGGCTTGTTGTTTTTTCTCAAGAGCAACCATTTTGACATTCAAAAAGTCATTAGGCCATTCTCCGGTATTGTAGATTGTGTTGATGAGTTGCATCAGCACTTCCAAACCTCTGTTTTGGATTTCTTTCAGCAAATCCACTGGTACATTGTCATCACCTGTAGCTTTCCTCTTCTTCATGTCCTTAATCATCTCCTGTACTTCCATTGTCAGTATGCTGAGCCCTTTTTCATCTTCATCCTCCCCTGTCTCGATGATGATGCTCCTTATCATAGAGTTCATTTACGTATTCTCCCTGTGTTTTCAACACCTCCACTTGTCCACCAACCATTTGTCCTCTGGCGTCTTCTGTTCCAAAGGCCCTTACTGCTTTGTTCTTGCTCCATCTCAGCTCCTTCATTTTCTGGTACATGAGGTTGTACCTTCATCTTCTTCGTAGTTCCTTAATTTTGTAGCACATTTGTTCTGTGTACTTCGTCTTCATTTTGTCTGTTTCTCCACTGAGTGTGTTGCTATGTCTTCTGTATTCATAACATTTTTGAAGTTCCTCCTTTCCTCCATCTTTTCCAGCATCTCATTGATGATCCACAGTTTCCTCACTCTCTTTCCTTCTCTCCCAACTTCACTTTTTGAAATATTCAACAAAATCAATGTAACATTTTGCCACCTAAACATCTGCACTTGCATTTTCACCTCTCATTTCACTAAAATCTTGCTCCAATGATTCTCTCACTGTCTCATTGTTCTCTCTTAGCTTTTCCAGGTCCCATCTCGGCTTTCTCCTCTGACACTCTCAGATCTTCTTCAGCCTTGCACTCCTGTCTGCACCCTAAAGGTTGTGATCTGAGCCAACATCAGTAGCTGGCATCATTGTGGTATCTTTCACGCTACCCCTATACCTTTGTTTGATGAGTACATAGTATATCTGATGTCTGTTAATGTCTGCTGGGCTCTTACATGTATACAGTTTACTCTTCCTTTGCTTGAAACAAGTGTTCATCACCACCAAGTTGTGTCACTAACAGGATTCCACTAGCATCCCTCCTCTTTTGTTTCTTCTTCCTAAATCATGTTGTTCCACGATGTTTGCTTCACCACCTAGTCCTGCCACACTATTCCAGATGTCCATGATTATGGTGTTTACTCTTCCTCTGTCTTCAGAATGGATGATGTCTTATATTCCATTGTACATTCTCACCATTCTTCGTTGTCATGGTCTGATGTTGGCATGCACACTTCAATTATCAGAAAGTTCACTGATTTTGTACTTTTTTTCACAGACATTAAACAATCACTACGGCACACCACTTTAGTCACACCTTGAATTATTTGGTTTTCCATCACTATTACCATGCCACATTCAAAACTTTTTCTACGAGAATAAAACACTGCATAATTACCTAACACTATTTCACCACTATCTGTTCGACTTATGTCTCTTAAACCTATTATGTTCACATCTTTATTTGTCCATTTCTCTCTTCATATTTCCCAGTTTTCCCTCCACTTTGAAGTATTCTTATGGTACACGTCACGAACCTGAAATTAAAATGGTTATCTCTTTTGATGACATCCCCTGATGTACTCCCCACCCGGAGATCCAAACAGGTGAGTTGTTTACCTGTCTTCCGATGTTCAGGAAATATAATAATGTGGTAGTCTTTTCATTTCCTTTCCATGTCACACTATTACGGCTGAAGAACCAGACTGTGATTGGTTCTGCCCATGAATCTTTGATCATTATTCACCTAAAGCATCAGTTCCTCTGTGCATCAAGTCAATATTGGTGTCTGCTGCTATCCAGTACCAGCCTACCCAGTTCATCAGCTGCCTACCGCCTATGATATGTACATGTGTTTGGAGGGTTGCCTCTTCTGCCTGTTCCACCAATATTTTTTTGAAAATTACATACCAGCCAATGTCCCCTGGCCATAATGGACCAACAGAGAATATTCTTCTCCATCTTCAGTGCTGTTGAAGTCTTCACTGTTACCCTGGTGAGGGGCCCTCACAAGGTACTATCACCCATATCAGGTGAACCAAGGTTTTTTAATGAGGTTTTACTCCCCCCTCCCCCCCCCCCCCCCCCCCCCCCCGCCCCACCTCCTTTTTCAACCAGGCTTTTTAACTCAAACATTTATCTGTTGGTTTTATATTCTTACTTTTCTCTCTTTGTTCTTCTACATATTCTATCTACATACACATACATATTCCACAAGTCACCATGTGGTGCATGGTGGAGGGTACCCTGTACTGCTGCCAGTCATTTCCTTTCCTGTTCCACGTGCAAATAGAGCAAGGGAAAAACAACTTTCTCATATCTTATCTTTGTAGTCGTTGTGCAAAATGTATGTTGGCAGCAGTATAATCATTTTGCAGTCAGCTTCAAATGCTTCAAATTTTTGTTCTTTAAATTGTGTCAATAATGCCTCCTTGAAAAGAACATTGTCTTCCCTGCAGCAGTTCCCATTTGAGTTCCCAAAGCATCTCTGTAATACTTGTGCATTGTTCTAACCTACTGGTGACAGATCTAGCAGCCTGTCTCTGAATTACTTTGGTGCCCTCCTACAATCTGATGTGGTGGGGGTGCTAAAAGTACATGAGCTGTCTAAGGCAACTTGTATCCTCCTACAGTCACACAATGATGACACCTTGCCATACACCACAGCATCATCAGCAAACAATTGCAGATTGCTGCCCACTTTGCCTGTTGGATCGTTTATGTATATAGAAAATTTTAGTGGTCCTGTCACACTTCCCTGGGTCACTCTTGGCGATATTCTTGTCTTTGATGAACACTCACCGCCGAGAACAATGTGCTGGGTTCTGTTTCTTAAGGAGTCTTGGGGCCACACATATATCTTGGAACCTATACCATATGCTCGTACCATTGTTAACAGTCTGCAGTGGGGCACAGCCTCAAATGTTTTTCAGAAATATGGAATATTCTTGTTGCTGTAAACCTGTAGTTTGCAGTATATCATGTCACAAAAGAACAGGTCAAGTTTTGTACGAGCAATGGTTTCTAAAACTATGCAGATTTGTGGACAGAAGCTTTTTGGTCTGAAGGAAATTTATTATATTTGAACTGAGAAAACATTCAGGAATTCTGCAGCAAACTGATGTTAAATGTATTGGTTGGTAATTTTGCAGGTCCGTTCTTTTACTTTCCTTTTACGCCATAATCGTCTGCACCTTTTTTCCATTCAATTGGGACTTCGCAATGGGCAAGAGATTCACATTAAATGCAAGCTAACTAAGGGGCCAATGCACTCATTTAATAATGTCTCATTAACATTGGTTGTATACTAGCCTTTTCCTCACAATTTCGACCTTTTATGTGTTTGACACATGTTGCACACATCTCCTCCTTCCTATTCTGTGTGCCCACCTCTTCCCACTCCCATCTCTGCCCACCCCATCTTAGGACATTTATCTGACTTTCTCCTCCTCCCCCCTCTCTTTGTTCACGTCCTCCACCTCCTCTCTCCGGCCACATTTTCCTCCTCCCTCCCTCTGTTCATATCCTCCCTCAGTCTCTTCATTGATTCCTACACTCTCATTCTGTATTGATCTTGTCCTCCTCATTCTTCCTTTTTCCCCTACCCAGTAACCCTCCACACGAGGCATGGGTAAACTTTGGTAACCCATGGGCCTGATTCACATACTTAAGCTCATGGGCCAAGCTGTCTGTGATGTGACAGCAGTGCACGTTTCTCATAAAGGCAAAACTATAGCACCCGGGGCATTAATTTTTGTAGGGTAATGCACCAATATGAACAGCATCCCTTTTCCAATAAGCTATACCAACAAATTATGTCTCAATATTCGTTTTATCTTCACTGTGTCTTCAGATGCTTACATTTATTTATGTGTCATGGACATCCTTTCTTTACTTACCACATTTTACAATAGCTATCTTAACAACTTATATAGAAAAGTTCTACAACTCTCATAGTAAAGAAAGACTGCTCATGAGACGTAAATAAATGTAAATGTCTGAATATGGGGTGCCAGTCATCACTATATGTCATCATGGAAAAATAAATGCTTATAAAAGCAACTGGTTGCAGCTAATTTATTATAAATAACCTTCAGTTTCAACTTATGCAGTGTTCTAATGCAGCCACAGTGGCGATGAGACAGGCAGTCTCAGTCGAGAAGCAGTTAGGAGTGACTTTCAGTAAATAAAGTGAAGGTGTCACTTCTTCATTCATCTAAAGAGTTTAAAAGTCTAAATTGCGTGAACTTAGTATGTATCAACTGTATTATGCAGAAGTCAAACTAGAATAACATGAACAACAGACATGCAAATATTCAAAACTTCTTCATAGGCAGAGTACAATGTGAGCTTCTTGCTCTCCCACAAATTTCTTTTATGGGTCCAACAGAAGCCAATAAGAGGCCTGATCTGGACCACAGGGTGCCAGTTGCTCACCTATGCTCTACACCTTCCTCCTGCCTTCTGCATCTCCCACCTCTCTTTGTCCATCTCCTCCTGTCCTCCTCTCCGACTGTCTCCTCATATCCCTCTCTCTGACCATCCTCTCCTCCCCCCATCTGTACATCTCTTTCTCTCTGTGTCCAACTCCACCCTATCTCTCTGCCCTTCTCTTCCCCCCCCCCCCCCCCAAATCTCTCTGACCATCTCCTCTCCCCCAATCTTTCCGCCCTTCTCTTCCTCCCCCCTCCCCCTATCTCTCTGACCATCTCCTCTCCCCCAATCTCTCACTGTCCATCTCCTCCTCCCTGCTAACACTGTGTCTATCTCTTCCTGCCCCCTCTCCCTGTCCACCTCCCTGTCCCCTTCTCTTCCAGTTCCTTTCCTCCTGTCCGACCCCATATGTATCTCCTCTCCCTGTCCATATTTCTCTCTCCCTCCTGTCCTTCCTCCTTTTCTGTCCATCATCTCCTGCCCACCTCCCTCCTGATCAACCCTCTCTTGTCCCACCTCTCTATCCACCGCCACTTCCATCCACCTCAGCCTTTCTCCAACCGCGTCCATGTGTACGTGTAGCCCCTGCAAAACAGATTTTAAAGTATGCCAATACTACTCCCACAAAACACCTATCATGCAAGGCAGCCTACACTTCAGGTGCCTGAAAAATGTTTTCTGCCCCTGATGTATAGGCTGCCGTGTTAAGAAGGTTGATAAAAGAGGCGAATACTATGCCAACACAACTCTTGTTGTGCAGGACAGCCTACTTATCTGTGGCTGAAAAACTGTTTTTGTCCCTGCAAAGCATATTGATAAAGCAGGCTGATATTATTACTGCACAGTACTCCTTTTGTGCTGGGCAGCTTATATGACAGGGACTGACAGAAACATGTTTTTGTCCTTAACTCCACTTCTATTGGAACTAAGATGTTGTGAGCCCTACAGTGCCGATACTCAAGAAGTTTTCTGTTAGTGTGTCAAATTTGGTTGTAGTCAATCCAGAGATTTGGGAGGATATTCCAGACACACACACACACACACACACACACACACACACATGGAAAAAAACTGCAACACCAAGAAGGAGCCATATAAAAAAATGAAAGTTATGACGTGTGTTTTTAAATCTGAAAGATGATGTCTATTTAAATTTTGCACCAGTCACATAATAGTGGCGCTAATAGTGCTACTATCAAGATGCAAATCAGGTTAGCTTTAAATACACACTGTAATGCTCATGAGCGTTGGTTACCTTTGAGATTGGATGTGATGACTTGTTGTTAGACACGAATGAATTTAAGGTAACAAAAACGGCATTATCAGCACCTCACTTAGTTTCAACAAGGTTGTGTAAAAGGCTACAAGAAGCTGGATGTTCCTTCTACGATATTGCAAAAAAAACTTGGCAGGAATTTATCCACTGTACATGACTGAGGGCAGCGATGGTCACGAAAATGTGTACAGTCTCAAGAAGACCAGGCTTCAGACAGCCACATGGCACTACCATATGGGAAGACCATCACATTCAGCATATGGCTCTGGTGCACTGTACTGCGTGCAGCAGCAGTAGCCACCACAGTGACTCAGTGAACCATTACAAATCAGTTACTTCAAGGACAGATCTGAGCAGATGCCCTGTAGCATGTATTCCACTGAAACCAAATCACTGCCATTCAGTGGTGTCAAGTGAGAGCTCATTGGAGGGCAGAGTGGAGGTCTGTTGTGTTTTTTGATGAAATTTGGTTCTGACTCGGTGCCAGTGATGGCTGTGTGTAGGTTAGGAGAAAGCCAGTTTAGGGCCTGCAACCAGTCTGTTTGTGTGCTAGACACACTGGACCTACACCAGGAGCTGTAGTCTGGGGTGTGATTTTGTATGACAGCAGGAGCACTGTTGTGGTTATCCTATGCACCCTGAGTGCAAATTTGTACAGCAGTCTGGTGATTCGACCTGCTGTGCTCTGTGTGTGTGTGTGTGTGTGTGTGTGTGTGTGTGTGTGTGTGTGTGTGTGTGTGTCCTATCTTTGTTTATAGTTTATACTTTTTTTGAGAATTTCAGACATTTTTCAATATTTTGTGTTGTTGCATGCTTCTTCTAGGTGTACAAATCCCATAAAGGTGCTTGATCTTCCTTAAGTCTTTTCTCTGTCAGAACAGCCTCTTGGTGCCTTCACCTTTCCTAAAGCCAGTTATTACCATCTAATAGGTCATCAATATTCTTTTCATTTTTCTTTATGTCGTTCTTGTTAGCAGCTTATATATATTACCTGTTAAGTGATTGAGCGATAATTCTCATTGTTCTCTGCCTTTGATAACAACCAGATTGAGTGGATGACATTCTTCTGAAAGTCAGATGACATGTCTTCCATCTCTGTTTCTACACACTAACTTTAATAATCATTTGGTTGCCATTTCTATTGATGATTTTAGAAATTCTGAAAGAGCAAATTGAATACTGAACAATATTGGAAGCTCTCGGTTTCTGCACCAAACACCCACTACCTGTTTTCTGACTTTCATTGATTGCCTAAAACTGTCCTCAAATTGGCTGAATGAAATTGACACATTACCATTCTGGTGCTACCTTTCAAATCTTATCCACATTTCTCTTCTTTTCAATCGCCATCAAAGACTTGGTCACCATAACTACTGCTGTGTCTTCTTTAAATATGATTGTGGTAATCTTTGAGTTGCAGTGAAAAAATTGCACTCATTATTTTACCGCCCTCTCTTCTTGCTTATTTCACTTTTGTTGGACTGACATAAATGAGAAATTTTCGTATATGTGATCGCTCCTAAGATTGGAATAATAGCCTTGAATAAAAGTCGCTGTTTTGGGTAACTAATTAGCAGTGATCCTCTTTCATGCATCTGATCAGTAGTTTGAATGCTGTAGAGAAAACTGTTTCAAGGCACTCAAAATGTCAACCTCTATTTTACCTCATTTCATTTCACAATGTGACACAGCAGGCAACCAAAAGTGATTCGTTCAGTTACCACCATCTATGTAATACTGTTCACCAAGCTTTTGTCACCAATTATGAGGTTATATAAATTTTTACCAACCTAGAAATCAACATATTAAGCATCTGTGGATAGAATATTAAATAATAAGCCCCCTGTTAGTGGGTTGGGTGGCATGTTTGATCCCTAGAGGTCAATCAGGACACTGGCAGTTGCAGCAGGCATTCTCTTTCATCCTCCTGATAGTGTGACTGCTTAACAAGTTACAGTTGTGGAACATTGTGACGTGTTTGTTGTCTTCAAGAGATTTCCTTTTGTATTTAAATTCTTTGAAGCAGCACAAGGTTATAGTCACGGAGTTAGAAGAATGTTCAAAACCTGTGCAGTTGCTTGAAGCATTGATATGTATTCAAACCTGTTTGAAAATTATGGCACAAAAATAGCCCTCATTCATTGCTATTTGTGACCAAATTATATGCAAAGCATGATTGTAGGGATACTTGCTGTTGAAACTTGCAGTGGTAGAGTAAGAAATAGACACAACAACACTCAAAATAACTCTTATACACATATAATGTGCAATATATTTTCTCAGTTATTAGTTTCTTCTTGGCTGACTGACAATTCTTTATATAAATCAGATATGTCTAGCAAAAGAGTGTGGGTTTCTGGTACTATAATCGACAGAGGTAGACACAAAAATGCGTGTCCATGTAACAAAATTATTTACTGGCTCACGAAAACACTACAAATGAGCATGAGTGTACTAATACCGTGAAGCAGAAAAACCAGACTAAAGTCAAGTATCTACAATTCTATAGTCAAAGTTGTTCAATTCACTGTCAGTATTTGTCACAGGTGTTTATTGTAATACTATCTGCAGACATCAGTGCATTACATAGATTGGTTGGACATGAGACTGTGAACTTCTGTTGGAAATATTTGTTTTAATGTAGTCATCTAGTAGGTACTAGTGGACAGTGAATGGGTTGCACACTAACAAAAATGCAGAAAACTAACACTAAGCACATGCTTAATACAAGTGCTGTTCATAAATTAATCTCAGATTGGCTGTTAAAAAAGAAAAAAAATGGATAAAATATTATATACTGTCTGTAATTACACGTTAACAATAATCCTCCACATAGTCACCCCTCAAAGTGAAATATTTGTCATACCACACCACTAGATTCTTTATACCTTCATCAAAGAATGGTGTTGCCTAGTGCTTCAGCTAGCTGCTGACAGCATCCTTGAGCTCATTGTCAGTTATGAAGTGCTGAGTAGTAGCCTTGAGGAAGAGAGAAAAGTTGCTTAGTGCCAAGTCTGGACTATACAGAGGATGTTGAAAAACCTCTCAGCCAAAAAGTATTAAGTTTTTCCTTCATTCGATTCACGGTATAGATTGCTGAAGGAGAATGATTCTTTCATTAATTACCACAGACTGTTTTGCATTGACCTTCAGAGTTTCGTAAGAGTCTCACAATAAACTTGTTATGCCACAGTATTTGTAGTGTTACTCTCATGAGATCTGTATTCAAAGTTTTTTAGGATATCAAAAAACTGTAAACATCATTCTGTGGTCTGGCATGTGGAATTTTTTTGAGCTTGTTGGGGTATGAGGGCACTTCCACTGGTTGGACTGTTCCTTAGTTTCAGAGTTCACATACTGCACCGAGTCACTGTTGTGTTCAGAAATTAGTCCCCATCTTAGTGGTAATGCTGAAGGAATGCCAAGGCCGAAGCTATTCTTTCAGTTTTGTGGACATAAGTTAGATATTTTGGTAGTAACCATGCACAAAACTTGTGGTAATCAGATCATTTGACAATCTTGCTGCTGCAACCTCCTTTTCTCTTCTTCTCTGAAATATATTTGCTAGGAACAGGAATTTCTCAAGACTCTTTCTACTTACAAAAAGAAGCAGACGTATGGAGTTTCTTTTGCTTCACTTAATGATATATATTTAAACATCAAACTTTTACAAATCTCATTCTCAACATAAACAAACACTGTCAAGCAAGTCTCTTCACGTATCCAAAGGTTAGAAACAAAGTTCATTTACTTGTAAGAGTAAGTTGGTTTAAAAACCAAGTCCATTCTCATCCTGAATCTGAATACACGTCTTATCCTCTCCAAGTCCAAGACGTGCATTCATTTATATTTCAACTGTTCTCTTTTTTCCACTTCAATAGTCAAAGTTATAAAACAGCAGAGAGTGCATACACACACCTTGTTCCTTCACTATGGCTTCCATGGCCTGACCGGCAAACACTTGTCGGTGCCGTTTGACCACTTTGTCTACAGTTTTCTTACTACACACTTTGGACCTGCACACACAGGCAGGCGACATGCAGTAGATAGGCTCTGTCTCACTTATCTTTAAAATATCATGTGTTCAAGATGGTAGAAGGCTGAGTGGTTCTAGAATTTACGTGGAAATTCTCGAAACTACGTATCTGCCTCCACAGATCAAACATGTGATATTTTATACATAATCATCATGTACATTGATATCACACATAATAACAATTCACATTTTAACAGCATACATTGAGCGATTCTTTGATATCAAGACCTGAGTATTCATTAGTGACCCAGTAAGCCTGACTAGTGTTTAGGAAACGTGAGACTTTATTTTTATTTTCAATCGTGAACTACAGGTGTTTGTAACACTTGAATAATATATTTTCTGTTTTCATCTTTAATAGTACCTTTCCTAAGTATTTATTACTTCTAATATTTTATGTAGTTTGGAGGAACTCTGGGCAACATGAAAGTGTTCCTTTTGACACTTGTAAACTTACGTAGTGTTTAATAATGCTCGTTGTGTATAGAATTCAAACTTACCAGAATAATCCCTACAAAATGTGTGACTTCTGTCACGATACTGATCTTTTCCCCTAGATCATTCCCTTTACCTTCCTGTGGGTTGACCATACGAGTGCACTTCCTCTTTCTGTTCTGGTAGTTATGCCCCTTTATACAACATCCCTATTCATTAGGCTAGAGGCTATCCTATCTCCATGCAAGTATGCCTGCCCTTTATAGTCAGTAGATGCCAGGTACGCCCCCTTATTCTTGTACGGCCTTCTTATCTGAAGATAAGATGTAGGTTATTGGAAACCACGGAAACAAGAAAGGACTTCTGCGATAGAAGTAGATGATTATGGAAAAAGAGAAAAATAGCTAGGTCCTCAAATGGAAATAAATAGAAATGGTTGCTATGGTCAAAGAAGAGAAAGAAGATACCCCCAAAGACGGGAAACCCTTCCCCCCCTTTCCCCAGGATCCCTAACGTGCAGGTACTTGAGTGAGAAGCCGGAGGAGGTTTGGTGTTAAATTGTCCCTACAGAACGGACGTTCCCACCTTCACCCTTGAGATCCCCGAAGGAAATCTTAGCATACCTATGGAAATGGCAAATGGTGAAGAACCAGGCACACTTGTTTGTGAGGGTTGTCTGATAGGTGTGGTGTGTGTGTTTTGTGTTAGTCGTGATTTGTGTGTTTTCGTAAACCATGCTTTTATCCACAATACCCACCCCTTTCCAAAACTGATACAAACCCTCCCATTTACATCACATCTCATAAAAGGTATAAAATATTCTATTCAAAATAGAAAATCTATACACTACAGTATAGAAGTTGTTCAGATATTCACCTGATATTATATTTTTCCAGAAATATAATATCCAATTCAGTTTAAATTGTCAAGATATCACTCTGTTTAAATAGTACTATCATATTACACTTTACTAATATAATATTCTATTCATTTTATTTCATGCCTAGAGATTACTTTCTTTCTTATTCTGTGATTCTCCTAAGCTGTAGCATATCCAGTTTTCTAGTTAATAAGATTATAGGATAGTTTAAGATTGTAAGAATAGATGACTGAATAGTTTAAGATTTGAAGGCAATTCAGTGTGGGAAAACTATTTTGGAAGGAACACCGAAAACAACTCGGGATCTGACAGTCGTCACTCCGCCCGTTAACTCAAAATGCTAACATCCCTGGGGTGTATATGACTCTGTCTGTGTCCCATGGATCTGATATTAACTTTTCTTGTGCACTGGCAGACCAGTATTTCTCTTTAAATTTCTTTTGAATGTAACTCAAAATGCTAACATCCCTGGGGTGTATATGACTCTGTCTGTGTCCCATGGATCTGATATTAACTTTTCTTGTGCACTGGCAGACCAGTATTTCTCTTTAAACTTCTTTTGAATGTCTCCTCACTGCAAATCAGTCACCACTTCCCTAGTAAACACAGCATTAGGTGAAGATACTCTCTTTTTCTATTTGTTCCTGGATAAGTTTGACTTTTCTCCAGAGTTCGTCTATGCCCCTCCTGGTATCAGAAAATTTGGAAGAAGCCATAGGCGAAGCATTCCCGGATGTTATTCTCTCAGTGACATTTCGATCTATAATTTCCTCTACCTACTCCTCCAAACTACTTATATTTACTGTATCAGAGTTAGCTATCCTCTCTTGGAAATTTCTTTCTCATTTTCTATTCATGTATTAATGCCTGTAATTTTTGATTGGATTATTGGTATTAATTCGCTATTCTTATTGTCGCTCCCATTTGAGGTATGCAGTTTCTGCTTTCTAGCATCAAACTTAACATTACATACATTTTCAAATGATCCTAACTGTCCACAAAGTTCAGATTCCACATTATTACCTTTATCTTCAATATCATATTCTCACTTTTTTATCAAGTCCTGAATTTGATCATTCTGTTTTATGACTAAGGTCAGTGAACAGCTGATTTATGTGAATGTTCAAAGAACTAGCTAGTTCATTCTTTAAATCTAATTTCAGATTTTCAACTTTACTATTTAGTGTGTCAAATTCAGTTTTTAGTAAACCTGTATTTGTTGCTTGACTATTCAAGGTTTCACTCTTGTCATTTAGAACTTCACTTTCAGCATTTAAACTAGAATGTACCAAACCTATTTCTTTCCTTAGAGTTTCATTCTGAGCATTTAATCAAGAATTTAAAGTTTCATTTAATTGTAAACTCTGGGCTTCTAGTGTTTTACTTAAAGTCACAATTTGAGCATTTGAAGTTGCACTTTGTGCTTTGATTAAATTTGCTAACTCAGCCCAGTCTGGCATTTCTCTACTGACTCTCATAGCCATAGCTGGTTCTTGAGTTTCTTCGATTTGTTTCACGTTATCCATATTCTTATGAGCTTTAGATCTAGTAATCACTTAAAAACTTCACTCTAAGTGTAACAACTACACGAATACAACAGATTATCCAACTTTACGCTCAAACAATAAATTACTGTTTTACACTCACCCGGCATAGAGTTTAGGCTGCGTCAGCAAGCAGATGTGGAATCAGCACCGGTGAGCAGCAACTGTTGCCGGTGGCATCAGACGTAGGTTTCCACACCGACGTCGGTGAGCAGATGTGGAAGCAGGTCAGCACCAATGAACAGCAACTGGTGCCGGTGGCGTCAGATGTTGTTTTCCGTGTCTGCATCCATGCGATGCATGTTAGAGCTGTCTACTCCCCTCACCAGATCTTCTTAGTCGAATTGGTCTCAGCATATCTCTTTTCTTTTAACGTTATGACTTTCTTATGTCTTCCCTTTTGTTACATTTACTAATTTTCTCCATTTGATTTTTAGGCTTAGTCCAGTTTCTCATAATGGTTCTCTTGTCTTGTTATACTCGGTTGGTATGGCAACACTTAATATCTTCTTATCTAATTTTTGTCTCAAAATTCCTGTTTTCTTCTGTCCTTTCACACAGGCCTCCAAGTTCTCACGCTTTGGATGACTTAAAGTGGTGAAGTATGTGTGCCAACTCCCACTCCTTTAATAATACGACTTACTTGAGACTGTCAGCCAACTTTTCCTTGCAGGTTAGCTTGCTGCTGCAACCTCTTTTTCTCTTCTTCTCTGAAATATATTTGCTAGGAACAGGAATTTCTCAAGACTCTTTCTACTTATAAAAAGAAGTAGACATACACAGTTTCTTTTGCTTCACTTAATGATGGATATTTAAACATCAAACTTTTACAAATCTCATTCTCAACATAAACAAACACTGTCAAGCAAGTCTCTTCATGTATCCAATGGTTAGAAACAAAGTTCATTTACATGTAAGAGTAAGTTGGTGTAAAAACCAAGTCCATTCTCATCCTGAATCTGAATACACTTCTTATCCTCTCCAAGTCCAAGATGAGCATTCATTTAACAATATTTCAACTGTTCTCTTTTTTCCACTTCAATAGTCAGAGTTATAAAACAGCACAGAATACATACACACACCTTGTTCCTTCACTACGGCTTCGATGGCGCGGCCGGCAAACACTTGTCAGTGCCGTTTGACCGTTGTGTCTACAGTTTTCTTACTACACACTTTGGACCTGCACACACAGGCAGGCGACACGTAGTAGATAGGCTCTCTCACACTTATATTTAAAATATCATGTGTTCGAGATGGTAGAAGGCCGAGTGGTTCTAGAATTTATGCGGAAATTCTTGAAACACTACAGTGAGCTCTGAGGTTATACTCAGTGACATCAAGAACTGCAGAAGGGTTGAAAATACATAGTGATGGATACCAAAATATCTTAAATTGTGATACATTTATTGAAAGGGTAACAAATAAACAGTGGAATGCAACAACCAAAATTCAGATTGCAGAGAAATTAAAATGTTTATTGGAAGAATATCATCAAAAAAATTCACATCTAAAAGGAGACATTGAAGTAAAGCCGTTGGCTGGAAAATGTGAAAGAAGTTAAACTTTGGTGGAAAACATCACAAAAAAGCAACAAATGGATAAAGGAAAAACTACATACTTCCCATGCTGTTCCTCTCCTTACAGCTCCCTTGAAGTTCATACCGCTAACTGGTTTATCATTTTCACTAACGCAACATATCTACTCCAATTTTGTTTTCCTGTTGCTTTGAAATCTTCATTGTTACTTGTTTTATGTTGCTGACTTCTGTACTCAAATTTTGTCTTTCATTGACACATATTTCAACGTATATAAGTTTACCATTGTACATAAATTTAATTTCTTACTTTTACATGTAAATATTGGTTACTTTGTTTTTACACACAGTTTCTGGAATGTACAAAAACAATAATAAGTGGGTTGTGACCCTTTGGCCTGAAGTAAACATATTAATCTTTTGCTGTGATTAATATTGTCAGTGTTTAAATCATATCAGGATAATTAGGAAAAACATTGAAAGTGTGTAAATGTAGTATTGTGTGTTGGTAGGTATTCTAACACAATTTTGCAGTGAGCATAGATAGCTTTCCTTATCCCCTAACTGTTATGAGAAATGAACAATAGCTGGCTCTTAGAAACTTGCCGCCTCTCCTTTCTTCTCACCTTTGCACCCTACTTCTCTCTCCCTATCTCTCACCTCCCCCCCCCCCCCCCCTCTCTCTCTCTCTCTCTCTCTCTCTCTCTCTCTCTCTCTCTCTCTCTCTCTCTCTCCCTCCCCCCCTCCCTCCCTCCCTCCCTCCCTCTCTCTCTCTCTCTCTCTCTCTCTCTCTCTCTCTCTCTCTCTCACACACACACACACACACACACACACACACACACACACATTTATTGCTTATACAAGATAAAAGCAAAAATATACACTTAAAAAAATACATTCATTAGAACAATCAAATGTGTTGTAGATCTTGATAGCATTTGAGGACTTTTAAAGATAATGTATCACAGTGGTACCTCCTTTCTTTTGCAGGAATGTCTTTTCCAGATGCTGAGAATGGAATTAAAACATTTGGTTCTATATTTCATAGACTGCAGAATGGTTTGTCACTGTGTACTGTATGTGGAAAAATTGTTTCAAACTTGAGAAACCACTACTTAAAACACAGGCCTGAAAGGCATCAGTGCCCCATTTGCTTTGCAACTACTACAAGAGCAGATAATTTACGTCGTCATATACGAATGAAACATTCTGATGAGTCGTGCAGTAATATGGTATAGACAAGTAACTGATCAGTACTGCGAAAGTAATATGAAACAGCATTGCTCATTAAACAATGGCTACTTCATTGCATTGCATTGGAGGTGTGTGTGTGTGTGTGTGTGTGTGTGTGTGTGTGTGTGAGAGAGAGAGAGAGAGATAGATAGAGAGGGGGGGGGGGGGGGACATACACACGCATGACGATCTGGAGGGACCATTTGTTTGATGTAGGACACGATAATATCTGATATATTTATTGAATATCAGCATCACATCATACCAATCCCATTACCTGTTTCCTTGATTTATTGCATAGCTTTCAGCTAATGGTTAACAGTCATATATACTACTGTAATAGACAGTCAAAATTATTATGAAAATTAGACAAGTTCAGGGGATGTTAGAGGCTTCTGTTCAGCTGCGCATCATAACATCAAACTTTTCTGATTGTACTAATGTGGAATGTAATTAGTGCCTTTATAACATTAAACTTACGGTCTTTTTTCTCATGATTTGTAATGTTGGCATTATGAGATAAATTAAAACTTTGTAATTTCTCTTGTAAGTACACAATAATATCCAAAGATCACAAAGATTGTTAAGCAGTTTAGTGATGTTTTCAGTTTATATGATTCTGATGTAATGTCATGCTCAAATAAATGTAACTGTATTATAAGTGAGCTGACTCCATCCAAATAAGCTTCATAAAAAAGTCATGGCAAGAAAAGTCCATAGGAAATTGTGCATTTAACAGTTACATGCGTGAATTAAATATATTGGAAGCTGTAATAGCTGTGGGCCTATAAAGATGTACCTTATTGACTTGCTATACCCTCATTAGCCATGTATGAGCCATCTTCCTTGATAGTTTTTCTCTTATTGTTTGGAACAAATTACTCACATTCTTTTAAAAAATCAACTGTGTAAGAGAGAACTTTAAAAAGGACAGAAATTATAGGTACCGTAGTCTGAAAGCCACTCAGATAACAGACGTATATAAATTGGTTCTTACAAAAACAAAATGTGTTATAATCTGCTGTTTATTATGATATGCTTTGAATTGTACTCAGAATACAGGAGGAGGAGTGGGGGGGAGTTGGAAACAGTCTGACCATTTCTGTAGATAATGATATGAAGAAATGAAAGCTTGGCCAAAAGCTAAAATTTATAATTTTGTTGTACAATAATCAGTGAATAGTTCATTGTTTATGTATGTGAGACAATTTGTTATTAACCTTGGATGGATAAAGAGACGGATGGGAATGTTGCTGGCACATGACATTCTAGAAGAAAACACTACTATCTCTATAGGAATTCAAATATCTTGTTCATTATAAGGAGGAATATTAGCAAGAAGAGTATTTTCTGTCTTGCAAAATTAAGAAATTTTATTACGTTTCACCCCATATAATAAAAGGAAAAGAGAGTGAGTTGGAAGTAATGTTTCTTTCCCAACTGACAAAATTCATGTAAGAGGTATTGCATTTGGAAAGGGCAGGGGGGGGGGGGGGGTGAGATGGAATCCTGGAATCCAGTCTGTTGTGGAATAACAATATAAATCATGTATATCATGATGAGTGTTTAGTTTTTTCTTACAGAGATTCCAACAATATGGCTGAAGCATTGTGGTCGCATGTTTGTGACAGAAGTGTTAACACTAGACTGTGGACATGCTAAAAATAGTTTCACTAGTTTACAAAACCACTGCTGACAAATGCTAAAACAAGTCTTTTAGTTTAGCCAAAACCAGTTCATATTTCTTTTTTGGCAGAATGCTGAATCCTAACCTAAAATTTATTTTGTGGTTGTTATATGTAACAAAAGTGCTAATTTTTCCATTGGTGGTACACTTGTTATTATATCTTACTTTTTCTCATTGGTTTGACCTGTTGGTCTGTGACTGCCATGTTTTATTTATTCCCTGATACTGTAGTTACAAAATAGTAACAAGAGATTCATTTTTGGGTGTGTAACTCAAGATCTTCCACAAAAATCTTTTTGTGCACTGGTATTCTAGTGCTGCACCATCATTGCATTAAAAAAATCACATCAGAAAAAATGTTGTTTCCAGTTGATGGTAGCAAACAAATTATATAAATTTAACATCCACACCTCCCATCATTTGTTAAGAAGGAGCTACAGTGAAAATCCTTCACAGAAATACTAATTCAGATGTTGCAATCGAAGTTCTTGTGAATAACATACTGTATTAGCTTGCTGGCACAAAGGTAATAATGGACACCAAAGTGGCACAATGCTGCACAGTCAATTTCATCTCTGTCTCTAAAATGTCTAGTCTGCAGCCTTCTCTATATATTACACTTCACACTTAACAGTGCATTGTGTTAAAAGCAAAGTGACATGTTATGTAAACTGCCATATGGAAAAGTCTTCTCTTTTTGCTGAATAGAACAGCTCAAAATTCACAGTCATGAATATTTGGCTGGACTTTCTTGATAAAAATATTGCTATCCATTTAATTAATGTGTGATAATTATATGACATATGACTTGATAGCTTCAGTTTGTCTTCTGAAGTACTGAAAATGCACTGTAACCCGAGTGTGCTTACTTATTTCAGAAGTAGATTATAAATTATTTGTTGTAAAAGGACTACATTTAAAGTCACCCATTGTTATTATTGTCATCATGATTTTCATTATTAATATAGAAATTTGACTCATATTCCAACTAGAGGCTACAACTTTGCATTTGTAGGTAACATCTGTTGCTTCCATTTTTACACTAAGAGAAGAACTAACTTTTCCAAAAAGTACACTTCATTGGTTTTATTTACATTAAGCAAGTATTCTACATGTTTAGATTATTTTGATATAGAGAAGTTTTGCAATGTATGATCATATCAGAAGTGTTATTTGAATTTACAGCAGCATTTTCTACAGCTGTGAAACTTGGTATGTTATCCACTTTATATGTGGCTGTTTAAGTAGTTCCTCATCTCTCTGTTCCAGCAAAACGGGAACATAAGAAAGATTCAGGATTCAAGGATGTGCAGTCGGATCCAAGTTACGAGTACATGTATTATAGACTTCCTAATAACCCATCTCTCTATATGTGTCGTTTCTGTGGCAAAACTGTGAGCAATAGGTGGCATCATTTGAGGAGTCATAAGCCTCAAAACCTCAAATGCCCATTGTGCCATCAAATATTCACCAGGAAAGACAATATGAAAGCACATCTCAAATGGAAGCACAATGCAGATGCAATGTCGCTGTGTCATATAACCAAGTCCCTTTACACTCAGCCAGTAGCAAATACTTTTACTAATGATGTATCATAATCTTTTTGTACTCTTTGAAAGTACACTATATGTGTATAGTGAGACTGAAGTAAATTTCAGTGTCTTAATGTAGACTGAGAAAATATTAATATTGTGAGTGATTAAAACACCATTAATCATACGTCTTCAGTTTTTGTTTTTTAGTAGTTTGTACTTATACTTAGACAGATTGTCTGTATGTAAAATGCACTGTCATCCATTAAATATCCATTGAGCCCAAATCTCATCTCAGCATGAGTGATAGACATATTTTCTAGAAAAGGCGATAACAAAGAGAATAACCATGTTGATGTTAATGATGAAATCATTCTCATAAGCTTGCTTGACTAAAGAGTGTAATTGAAATATTACAATTTCTTTTTTTAACTATCAGAACTTTGTATGTATAGGCATCATGTTCTCCAGCCTTTTTTTCAATAAAAATTTAGTTATGTTGTTTGATATCAAAATACTTTTGTGGCATCTTCTTGATTTAGGTTCTTAAACATAATGTACAGGTTCAGCATTAAGTGAGTCCACATTTTTTTGGCCTTGAGGACCATGGAAAAGTATAGAAAGATTTGTAGTAAACATTTCCTGGGACATACTCAAATCCATCTCAAAAAGAAATTTTCAGCAGTTCAAAAATCTAAAGTTTGGCAGTCATTGATCTATTTGTAGCAAGAATCAGCAAGCAGGGTGACCTTTTAATAGGCATATGTGCAGCCAGACTGAAAAATGAACCAGCGTGTAAATGTATCTTGATACAGTTATAAACCACTTTTTCAGTATCGTAATAAAATTAATTATGTGTTTTAGATTCTTTGATATTTTCTCAAGTATCAATTGGCTGTGACACACATTGCAGTTAACTGATGATAAATCTGCAAGAGCTGCTTTGTGCATTATTATGTGCTAAAAACAGACATTGATATTATTCAGTTCCAGGAATGGTAGCATGCATGAAAATACACAATGAAAATAGTATATCATTGTCACCAAAGCTTATATTTCCATCATTGAAGAGATTGTACATAAAGACTCTGTGGAAAGCTGGAAAGCTGGAAAGCTGTAGCTTTTCTGTAGTTCATATGTTGTTCTGTACTTACTCTGCATGAGCATGTAAAGTGCACTCAAAGCTGTCTTGTATCAAAGATTTTCATTTGTGGTCTGAAACATGGTTGGCCCAAATCCTAAGTGGCAGAGCCACCAAACAAATGATTTTTTTCTAGATCATTTACAGCAGCACATGGTTTATCTGTGTTCTTAGTCATTTTTAAAATTAGTGATCATACAGTAAAAAAATGTATTATAAAGAGATATAGTCATGAAAATTTGTCAGTATTTATACCATGTGGAGAAGTAGTCTTTATAGATGAACATAAGTGCTTTGATGTTGTTGACATAGAAATGTGCTGATTACTGAGAAACTGGTGGTGTTCAATCATTGAAGCTGGATGAAAGAAAAGCATTCATCTCATGTGGCTGTTATCTATCACAACCAATGTGTAACTTATTAACGAGAAGTTGGGCTTGAACACTGCAGTGGTCTTATTAGAGGTGGATACCTTCTTCTGACTTTTGAACTGCTTTACCCATCCAGGTCTATAGAGACCCAGGTTTTAACTTGGACTCTCAATGAAGGTGCAAATTGGCATATTTTGTCCACATTAATGACTTACTGCCAGAGGTGAGAGGTGCGATAAGTGATTGAATAAGCGATAGGTATTGACTGGATCTGAACACTAGGCATTTAGACTGGTACCATGATGATTTTAATTGAACACTATGCACACTCTTATAAGGCATGACATAGTCATGATTGTGAGGTACATGACCTCAATTTGCATTTCAAAAGTTATTTGTCTTCATAAAAAATTTATACAAAGATGCCCTATTTTAATTGGTCAGGCAATCTTCTTCGTATAATTTAACCCTCATTATGGAGAGAAACTTGGCTAGTAGAACCATATACTGTGTTGTTAAAACTTACCTCAGTATGTGCAAATATTATATTTGATGAGTTATTCATTGTGATGAGGTTTTAAGGATGTGAAGATGTTTCTCTGATCAGTCATAACCAGCAATGCCTACATATGTTTGTGATCAAGATAAATAAATTTTATTTATAAATCTTGCAGTGTTTAGCAAACAGAAATTGTGGTATGCCACTCAGCCCTGCAGTATATACAGCATTCCTTCCTCCTCCCACTGGCACATCAAATCTTGCATGATTGGTTTCAGTCACTGCCATCAGTAATGATTTGTCAAATAAGCGATAGCTTTAATTTCATGTTATATTTTCCTAAAGTTGAAAACTGAGCTCTTGATGTAAATTTTGTCACAACCTCAAAAACTTTCATAAGTATAAGAATAACATAAATCATTGGTCAGTAGCAAAATATTGCAATAGGTAACTGATAAATCAAAATGTATGGAATAACGGAGTACCTTGTTATTTCAGAAAAATCTGTACATTATGTGAAATAGTGCAAAATGTAAACAATTCATACAAAACAGGTAATCTACCTGTATTATCTTTTGGAGAATTGTGTTATGAGAACCATTTATCATTAATTCAGTGTGGATGGCAAAGGAAGTTTTTAATAATGCCATAAGTAAGAGATTGTTTCTGTGAATTTTTGAATTATTTAGCCTTGTGGAATTATGCAGCTTTCATTGACAATGGTTTCTTTACATTATTCAATTTATTTCTCATCAGTCAGTAGTCCTCTTCAAATGAAAAGTTTATGACATCTGTTGTTCAATAGCTTGCTTCCCCATTTGGATATCAATTCAAGGGGATACCGATGGCTTTTGTGGATTCCTGTGATAAACTTAAGCACAACTATTTTAGAAACAAAATTACTTTGGAATCAGGTTTTTAAATTTTTGGCTAAGAATATTGCAGGTTGTTCTCAAGCACACAATGCTGAATTAGGATATTTTTGTACAAGGAAATGTTTTGATGCTGCGACTCAGTTGTAGGTTGGTTCCATTAATATCGGTAGCTTGTAACTGCTGAGGATGGTACATAATCCATAAGACTACACTACCTGACAAAAAGTGAAGCACTTGGAAGGGAGGGGGAAACAAAATGAAACTTCATGGGTTGAGAGGGTTTGTGATGCTATTTCAGTGATTACAAAATCAAGCCAGATTTACAAAGAACTTGGAAGTTTGAGCTCACATACTTGCCAATGGTGGTCATTCAGGACAGTGCAGAACTGTGATTCATCAGTGAACATAATGCAATGCCATTCATCAGCAGTCCATGCTTCCCAGTCACGGCACCTCTCCAAATGGAGCTGTTTGTGTTGTGGTGTTGATGACAGCCTATGTGTGGTAATTCCCTACTCCAGGAGCTGCTAGTCTCTGATCAGTGATGCAGTATCCCACAGAATGTTTCAGGAAGTCCATTACTCGTTCTCAGATGGGCAGTGAAAATTTGAAGAGGCTAGATATGCTGGTTGGACAATAAGTTGGTCCACTGTTGTGGTGGTCAGATGTGGTCTACTAGAACCTTGATGACCAGTCACATGCAAGTACCCAACAAATCTGGACACTGCACAATTTGAATACCCAGCCACATTTAGACACAAAATGAGGGTGCTTTAAAACTCTGTCAGGTGCTGCTAACACTATCTCATGCAAGTATCCTGCACTTCCATGTCCTTCATGGTGATCACTCAACATCTGACGCTGCTCATGCCTCTTATATATCCTAGCAGGCCTGGTAACAACTCTAAACATGAACAACACCCATGTACTCAAATGGCCATTCTACATGTCAAGTGAATTGCAGCTCAAATCATTTACATACCTGCTGATAGTGTGTATGTGTACAAAGTTATATTGACATCTCACCATGTCTTCAGTGTGCTTTACCTTTTTTTTTTGTAAGAATGTTTTGAATTGCTTCAATTTATCATCACATTTTACGTATTCAACATGAGTAACCCAGAAATTTGTAGTTCTTCAATGTAGTATTGGTGCATAGCTGACAAAGACAAATATTTTGATTCCACACTAGTGGCGTACCTGGGAATGTACCCTTAGTGATAGTTGCTTTCCTGGGGCTCGAGTCCCAGACCGCACCGAAGAGTGGCAAGTTGCGCAGTCTGGCAGTGCCCAGTGTGTTATTAACATTGTTCTCCAGAAAGAAAGTCTCAAACTGCTGTATCAGAATCACATGTTTAAGTTTGCTACTGGAGCAAGCATCATAATTGCAAATACAGCAGCATCTGTTTCCTGGACCAATGTCCTCAGGGTCTTGCACACTTCTGCTTGTTCCCCTCAGCCTCTTAATGTAATGTTTGTTTTTCCTCCAAGCCTTGCCTATGTCCCACCTTCAATAGAACTCCTTTTTGGGGCTTCCATTGAAGCCTTCCACACAAATTAAAGAAAGTTTCTGTTATGTCTGACATGACAACTTTCAGTTAGGTGACTCCAACCTCAGCTTTTATGTAGTTGAAGAATGGGAGCAGTACTTTTTGATCGTATCTGTTTGATTTGAGGAAAACACAAGGCAGCCCGTATCTCATATTATCCAACACCAGTAGTATCGTCAGCTCAAAATCGTAATTATTGAGTCCTTGTGTCCCATCTATAGAAATGCAGTCATTCCCATATGTCTTTAGAATCTTCCCAGAATATTGTTGATTATAATTGACACAAAATCTGCGCTTTTCAGCTCCAGGTGTGGCTCCTTAACTGTGTCCTGCAATTTATAAAATAATACACCTTCATTAACTTTATGCATGCACGCCTCTACACTGCTAGCTTCATTGTGATGCTGAACTGTTGTAGAGCACAGGTTATAGCAACACTTAGTGATATATAAGTCTTGCCTCATTATTCTTCCAATTTGAGAGTTGGTAGTCTTGTACTTGATCTAGTATAGTGTGGAAATGGATTTGATTCGCAATATCCGCAGCTGTACTTTCATTTTCTGTTTCATTGAGTCCCAGCTGACTTAAATTTTGTGTGATCGACATGAGTAGACACAAATTTGGTGTGGCATGATTCGTGTGTGGCCTGACTGACTTTTATTTTTGCTGGACCTTTAACTGTTGCCTTGTAATTTGAGAAGTTTAATGTCTTTACTTTTAGACACAAAATTTCCTGACCAATGACATGCATAATAGTGTCTTATACTGTTGTCAGCAGCAGAATGTGGGCTGTGATATTTTACAAACATCCCCTGTGTAGACGTCTCAGTTTCTACTTTCCATTTTCTAAAAGAATCAAATGTTGAGAAGTGCAGCTCTTTTGCCTTTACTTGTGTATGGTGTCCCAATCTTAAGTCCTCGAAATTATTATGCTCAGTCACAATTTCATAATTATGTCATTGCTCACTGTATTGATCTCACTGATGTCATTTAAAACTGTATTCTTAATTAAAATTCTTACCACAGATTTGATAGCTGTACACAAAAGATTTCTGTTGCTTCAGACATGGCGCGATATCATTAAGTTTCTCTGGGTGAACCTTTGAAACATGTTCCCAAATACTGCGCAATCAACTGAAATGATATGTTAATGATGAATGGATGACACCAACAAACACAATAACCACCAACGAATGCAACAATGGAAAGCTACTGACACATCTTTTTCCACTCGCTACAAGCACAAGCAACTGCAAATATATGAAGACAAAAGCTTTAAACCACTGAAATACCCTATTCAACCTGCATGTCCAGTGGAGTCCTGGAGCAGGTAGCATTCATAGCAGCCAGGATTGCCACATTGCTTTGTAAACAATAGCAATTTGGCTCTTCCCACTAGTGTTTGGTGTGGGACCTCAGGATGGCATCTGTCGCTAATGTCTACTCACTTGGGGTGGTAACTTGGGAGCTGAGTTATATTTGTTTTTAATATATATCCAAGGGATCAAATCTGCTACAATATAATGAAGATTTATAATATTCTTGTTTTGATGCCTGTTTACAGACAGGCGCAATGTTAGGTGAAAACTGGTGTTACAGGCACAATCCACAGATTTTGTTCTTTCTGTCATCTACTGCAGTATAATTACCGAAGAACATATGCAAGTCACATATTCAATTAATTTGTGTTGCTAGTTAGAGGATGAAAATTCTGCCTCCAATATTATTCTGACATTTTGATGGATGGGGTAAATAACAACATATGACTTATTTCACATTCGTTTTCTCGATGAACTAGATTTACTTAGATCTGTAGCTGCAAGAAAAGAATAGTCAGTTCATGTCATTAGTGCTGAGTGACAATGTGAATGTATGTTTCCTGTCTTGTAAATGATGATAGTTGCCACATTAAAAAAATTAAGGAATAATTAATCAACATAGAATGGAGTGTATCTTGCTTGTTGCAAATGAAGTGATGAAACTGTAACAGATATACAAATATTGTTTGAAGATACCAAAAAGTGGTAGAAAAGTGCTTTGAGATAAATAGTTTTGGTTAAAGAACAATTGTTAATAAAATAAAATTAGAAGTACCTTTGCAGTTTGTCTGTATCTGAGGGAGAAGCTACTTGACCAAATAGTCCAGATCATGAAAACTGACAACAACTTGGAGAGCTGTGTGCTGGTCCCACGCCCCTCCATACTGCATCCAATGACACTATTGACAGGGAATGACACAGTGCTCAGGCAGTACCGCTGGGCCCGCGATGCCTGTGGAAGGAGTTTACATCTACATTGCCTGTAAAGGCCACAGAATAAGTTTAAGAGATATATAGGAAAAAATGTTGCAGGCTAAATTTACAAGCCCGAAGCACAAAGTCTAAGATAGTATAATTTAAAGAACACCCAAGTTTCTGGTCATTCTTTTCTCATAATGACATTTCCCCCCTGAATGTAGAGAAAACAAAATAACTTCAGACTGATTTTCACATTCATTTATAAATTGTCTTGTTAATCCACAGACAGATCACAGATCATTTAATAACCTTACATGCAAGTAATCTTTTTTCATGTAAATCTCATTGCATCTGATAATATGACTCTTTTTACATTTTATGTCCTATTTTGCAGCCAATAAAAATTCAGCTGTTGTCAGTGCAGTGTTTGACAATGTAGAGGTATAATTAACTCAATATGTGGTTGTTGATTTTAAATTATCTTATAATGTCTTATGGGCAAAGGCCTCTCTTATAGCTTCTTCTTTCTTAAATACTCACTTTAAGATGAAGTACCAGGTAGCAGATAGCCAGATAAAAAGTAGTGTGTCTACTTAACAAAACATTTGAATACATATTCATTTTCAGATCACGTAGTCTAAGTAAGATGTTTGTGCAGAAGACACAACTTCTTTTTATAAAGTAGTAATTTAATTACATGCGTAAAATGTAATTTTAGGAGTACTTGGCCATGATATTACATAGAATAAATGTGGCCCAACTTGAACACACTCATGTATTTAATAACTTACAAACTGCGGCAGTGTAGTGGCAGCTATCATTTAGTCAAGTATATTGCATGTAATTTAAATCCACTCTTTGGTATTGTAAGTTCTCCGATAGTTCTACTTCATGAAGAGAGAAATCTATTTTTACTAAGGCTTTTGACCTTTCACAGAACTCACGATGAATCAAACAGCAGCTACTTTGTCAACTCATGGATCAGACACTACAGCCAGGTGATTTTGCTCAGTCAGGAGATTTTTGGTCCAGAAACTTTCCACAGCTGCTTCTCTAATTGCACCCATCTCCCCTGCACTGTTGAAATTGAAACTGAAGTTTATCATTGACTAATCAAGGTAGAATAAGCTTATCTTCGCTCACCCCAGGCTCAGTTATAGCTATGAAATTGCACATGTGGACTTATGATTAAGAACACACTAAATGAGCCACGATTACAGAATGGTGAATTGATACAAATTCAGAATGGTCGTACCTACACAGTTCTGTAGTTGTTAGCATGTAGGCACAGTTCACAGGAGATGGCAGTCTCTTCACTCCCCTACAGTCAACACAAGCTGCATCACGGTGAACAGGCAGCATGACGACATTACTCTGATAGGAATTTCCTGGAAGTTGGCAGGAACTGACCTCGAACAGAACTGCCCTCCAGAGCTCTAGCAACATTACTTCAGGACAGAGGTGCAATGGTGGCATGTCAAAACTAAAGGAAACATGGCTTCTTCCTACCATCTCATTGGTACCTTATGATACCACTTTGCTGGGCAGATTCTTTGTGGTGGCCAATGCTTCTTACTCTGCTCGTGATAAGTGATGACACTGTATGCTTCCCTGCCAAACATCCACCCCAGTGTTGTTTATGAAGATGGGACATGATGGCAGAGGGGAGGATGGAGCATCAATGCACTTTCGGTCGTAAGTGCTGTAACTTCAGTCAGCGCTGAGCACCTATTCACACCCCGTGATCAACCATGCACGTTGGCTAGAAACACTAATCGGGAAACCCACAATGGGATGCATGTTGGCGACTGTAGGTGTAGAGGCAGATGATGTGACTGGCAGGCCACTGGACATGATGTCTGGTCCCTCTGGGGTGTTCAACCGGGTGACCCTGTTGCTGGCTGCATCATGGGCTGCCAGCACAACTGCGGTGATGGCAGTGGTGCCAGGTCGACTTCCATGAGCATCTCCCACTGTGGAGAAGACCGTGCTGCCAGAGGTGACGTCTGTGACTGTGACAGTGGCTGCTACATGCCCTGCCTGCATGCTGAATTTGTGAACAAAAAGGGGACGGTAGAATCTCCTGAGTGGATGGATTGGCCGAAGCTGGTTCTGATGCCGCCTGAGCAACCCTATCGGACCATCGATGATGTAGGTGGAACAGGACAACACGTCAGACACCACATCTTGTTCCCATCTGTGACCCCGCCAAACACATCAGAGATCATTGTTTACTGAGGCCAAAACTGTGACTTGAAGAAGGAAAATAAGTGTCTGCAGCAGATGTTGAAAATGGAGCTGAATCCTATGTCATTGACCATACAGAAGTCTCAACTGATGACTTCGCATCTTTGGGCAGGGAGTGATACGATGACAGAAAAATTTTCAAAGCCAGGTTCCCATATGTGGATGGCTCACAACTTGTCCATCTGTGATTTGGATGTTCTTACGAGGTGTTTGGCTTCAGCATTTGACTGACATGCTGAATGCCATTGTCTGCACAAAACTGTTCAAACTCTTGATACATGAACTGAACCCCATTATCTGACACTATCACCTGAGGTAAGCCTTCAGTGCACAAGATCGACTGATGTGGTAGATTTCATTGGAACGTTGAAAGGAAACTTGCTGCATGCATCGACAACCGCTAGCCAACATATATTCCAGTATGGCCCAGCGAAACCTGTGCACATGCATTGTCAAGGTCCGTCAGGATGTGGCCAGTCAAAGTATCACTCTTGTGGAGTGGACTGATACTCTGCACACACTGCACACTGTGAAGTCATGTCCTCTGTTTGCACATTCATTCCTTGCTATGTACAATGGCGCCTTGTCTACTGCTTGGTGTGGACAACACCCCTATGTCCTTGGTGTAACAACTGAAGAACTTCCTGCCGGAGGTACTGAAGTACAATGATGCTTGCATTGTGATTCTCAGTGTGCATCAGGAGGACACCCATCAGTACAGGGATGTACTAATAAAGTATTAGTAAAAAGTGACTGCAGTAGTATAAAATTGTTCCACATAATGTTATAATACAGTCAAAGACCTCAAACAACATCCATATAGCATGGGTAAATTTAAATGACAGGAGTCCTTGGAAGAATCAAACTCAGCATCAGAGCCAGTAGGGAGCTTTGACAGGAGGTCAACACTGGAGTGTTTGGTAATGGACTGATAAGCTAACTGGACAAGAGAAGGGCCCACCATTGCAATTTCTGTGCTGTATGGCTGGGACAGACTGGGAGGATCCAAACAGAGCCATCAGTGGTCTGTGGTCCATAACTAGATAAAAATGGCTGCTGTACAGGTACTGATGGAAGTGCATGATCCCATAAATGATAGCCAACGCCTTCTTTTTAAGTTGTCCATAGATGTGTTGGGTCTTGTAAATGCCTTTGACACAAATGCAATTGGGCTGTCATTGGAGCTCACTCGGAGTGACAACACCACACCAGTGCCACAAGGTGAGGCATCTACTTCAAGAAAGACAGGCTTCCTGGGATCAAAGTGGACCAAGCACCAATCACTTAGTAGTGCATCTTTCAGCTGCTGGAAAGTGGTCTGACAACCAGCTGACCATATGAATGGAACACCCTTGCGCTGCAGCCAATTTAAAGGTTCCATGATCTGAGCAGCATTCAGGATAAAACAGGTGTAATAGGTTGGCTTCCCTGTTACAAACTGCAATTCTGATACATTTGTTGGCGCAGGCAATTCGCAAATGGTCACTAAGTGCGACTGTGTCAGATGGATGCCGTGTGCATTAATCACGTGACAAGATACTCAATTTCATTGAGAAAGAAGGAACACTTAGAACAGTTGCACATCAGTCTTGATTTGGACAACACTTGAAACAATGCTTCTGAAAGTGTTCTGCTGGTTTATGACCAGAGACAATTGGTTCATCCAAATAGTTAGAACAAGAAGATACTTGTGACATAAGTTGCTCAAAGTGCCCGTGGAAAATAGATGGAGTGGAAACGCTACTGGATGGTAACTGCTGAAACTTGAATAATCCTTCATGTGTGTTGATCACAAAATCCTTCCTTGGCTTTTCTTCTATAGGCTCTTGCAGGTAGGCCTCCTGAGGATGAGTTTTTGAAAAGAAATGACCCTGACCTAATTTGTCCATCAGATCATCAGGACGGGGCAACGGAAAAGAATCAACAACAGTTTGTGGATTGACGGTTGACTTAAAGTTTTCGCAGAGTCTCAACTCGCCCGATGGTTTAGTAATAACCACCAGGGGTGATGCCCATTAGCTGTGCGACTCAGGTCTGGTGACATCACTGTCCTGCAACCACTACAACTATGTGGCAGTCTGGTCTTGTAGTGCATAAGGGATAGGACGAGTATGAAAAAACTTCGGGTGCGCATTGTCCTCTATTGTCACGTGGGCCTTGAACCCTTGGGCCTTGCCTAAACTATCAGAAACTGTACATGTCACATAATGCACTAATATTGCCTAGAAACCCATATGTATTAATTTCTAACACTTTCCCATGAACAGACCATCTGAAAAAGTCAGAGCTACACATGCCAAAAATTAGTAGATTCGTGAGAGCACAACACATGAAATAACACTGTTTTAGTTGTAGCATGAAATGTGGCTGGTAAACTGTACATTCCAAGCACTGGATAGGTTGTTCATTGTACTTTGACAAAACATACACCTCATTAGAATCACTGTCTCTAATGGAATTTGAAAGCTGCCCAGCACCATCTGCGCTTAAATGTATCCGTTGTCTGTGGTATGTTTGCCACATGTGAAACACATGGCTTTGTGTCATGGGTACTGTGCCCTGTTATGTGTTTGAAAGCAACACAGACAGGATTTTTCCGACTGTGCAGGCCGCACCGTGGCATGATGGTGTGACTGGTTCACACATGATCTAGGCATTGGGCAACGTCTGACATGAGTGTGGGGTATTGACCCCTGAACTGTCTTACTCTTGACAACAGGTGCTTGAAAATTGTGCTCAGTTTCATCAACAGTGTCCTATAACTTAATAGTTAACAATACTGTACTGAGGTCAGGGTTTGGATGATTTAGTATGGCAGCATGAATTCAAGAATCAGTCATGTTCTGAGTAATCACATCTCTCAAAATAGTGTCTCTGTAACTTAATCCAAATAAACACAAAGTTCAGTTACCTATTGTTTGTAGGACTGTCTTGCCTGCTGTTTTAATCTGAAAAGCTTATAATAAGCAGTTGCTCATGCACCTGTGATTTAAAATGATTTGACAGTTCATCACCTAACTCGCTGTAGGGGACCTCATCAGGTTGGCAATCTGGAAGCAGTTTTACTACCAACCAGAATACATCTGATCCTATGGGGGAGAGAAAATGGTAAATATGCTGCTTACTTATTATGCCATAGGCATTGAAATGTGCCATCAACTGTGCAGCGTAATCAGTCCAGTCTTCACTTTGCCCCAGAAACTCTCTGAATTTAGGCACTTGAACCATTTGTTGAGTTGTTTGCAATTGAACAGGCTGGGCTAGCAATTTTTTGTCGTGGTGCCACAATTCTTTGCAGTGCTTGTAATAACTGTTCAATCCTTTGTCCCTACAATTGTATGGCTTGCATTACAGACACATCCAGAAGAGATATTGTGAACACTGAGTATGGCAACACACACAGACAGAAAAGTAGTGCTGCTGCAAGAGAAGGTTAGTTACACAATACACCACAGTGATCTATTCCTGAGTTGCATTATCGGCATCAATTTACTTGTTGTGTCTGACTTCTGAGACACTGAGGTGACTAGTAATAATACAGTTAATTAGAACACTCTGAATAAGTAATACTTTGTTAATTACCACAAAACTTATCTTTGCTCACCGGGCTCGGCTGTAGCTATGAAACTTCACATGCATACTTGCTGTTCCGATCACACTAAATGAGCTCTGATTATTGAGTGGTGAATCAATACAAGTTCAGAATGACTGTGCTGTGGCCTCACTACAGTCACTAATAAACCCAAGGTCATAGACACTTGTTGACACAGTTCTGTAGCTTTGGTGCATAGGCTCAGTTCACAGGAGACAAAAGTCTCTTCACTCCCCGACAGCTGACATGGGATGTATTATGGCGAGTAAGAAGCACAATGAAGTTACTCTGACAGGAACTCCTTAGAAGTTGACAGGATTCTACCTCGAACAGGACTGGCCTCTGGTGACACTGTTCCAGGGCAGAAAAGGCCTTGGAACTACAGGAGGCACGGCTTCTTTCTAGCATCTCATTGGCACCTCGTGGTACCACTTTACTGTGCCATATCTCTGCAGTGGTTGAGACTTCTTGCACCCCTCTTGATACTCTATGGCACCACAACTTCTACTATTCCATGTACTGAATTATGTCTGGTGTCATACATCAGTAATGTAAGATGCTCAGACAATTTCTCTGCAGTACTTTTGTTCTCAATGATTCAATTCTTCACAGTATGGCTGTCACACTTATGAAAGTGCTCTGATATTTTCTTCATCCAGTGACTCTGGCTGACCTGTGTATACCCATTATCTTTTTACAGATTTTCCAGCCAAAAGAAAAATGACACTGTCTTTGAAATGATTTTGGTTTCTGTCATCAAAACATTAATGCATATGCACATTTAATACTTGGTGTTAACTGCTTCAGGCCATCATCAACCTAAAGGCTGAATTCAGTATCTACTTGAATGCTGAATTTTCTGTCCCAACAATGGGGAACTTGCTGTAGACAATAAATACTTTTTCTTTTCTTTCCTTTCAAACCAAAGTCTAGTATTTTGATTGTGTCAACATGATAACCTTCATATTTCTTTAAGTAAACAATTTTCTCCAAAACGTTTCTCAATTCAATGACACTTCAAGTAGGTATACATCTAGCTTGAAACCTCACATTGTGATTCTGGAGTTGCAGATGAATATGCATTCTTCTCTGTTATAACATTTGTGGTGATGCAGTTTTTCTGTGTAAAACTGTTCTTATCACTTGCTTGAAGTATAATTCCCCATGAAGTCCTTACAATCACAATCTCTTGACTGTATTCTGCAATGCTGTTACATGAGTCAGATGTTTAACACTCTTTCTTTTATTTCTTTTGCATTTAGTCTAAATTGAAAAGGAAACACCTGTAAGTTAGTTAATTGTTTCTGTTATATTGTCCTGTTATCTTCATTATTCATCACAATACAGCAACCAACTCTGGTTTTTTTTCTTCCCCCCCCCCCCCCCCCCTCCCTCCTCCCAGACCGAACTTGTGCTGATCCTCTATAATTCAGTAAATTTCTTATACTTGCTGTCATATTGTCATTCTTGACAGACTCCACAAATTCAACATTCTTCCACAGTGAATGCCACAATCAAGGAACTTCCATCACCACACCACAAGTGATTGAATGTTTTTGGCCCCTTACCTGTTTGATGTGACATCCACAGAATATGTAAGACAGCCATGTACTCAAAGTTTGCGGCAAAGTAAAAGTAAAATTGTTTGTGGGCTCATCATAAATGTATTTTAGGTGTGAGAGTTCAGAAGAGAAGTGCACAGACCACATTGCAAGTGGTGCAGATCATTACATCCTACATGTGGAAGGGAACACTGCATTGCCACTAAGCACTCAGTGGTTCAAAATAATAACTGATTTACAGTAAAACAATTAGAATATTTTACAGAGAGAAGTGATGCAATTCTTATAACTGTAAAGTACATGTGACACCATTTTGACGTTTTCACCAGACTTGTGCTGAATGGAGCTCACCTAAGCCCTGTTTTCATAATGTCTTGGATTGACACACAGATTGAAATTGAAAATGTAATTACTGTACACACTAGGCAGAGCTGATATAATTACACCCAATTACCATCTCCACTTATTTCCACTTGATGTCAAAGTGCCTCTGATATTACAGTGTCATCTACCTCTTACTATCAGAGGTCACCTCTGTCCTCCTCATGTTCTTGAATTTTATTTAACTTGCGCAATTATTTTCCTCAAAGCATAATTGCAATACCGGTTATCTTTCTTATTGTTTATTATTAACTATACATACAGCAACTAGTCTTGAATACTTGTTTCTGATTTTATCATCACACTTTTCACTAAACTGTAGTGGTTTTGTGACATACAGAACAGATCTTGCTCTGTGCTCCTGAAAAAGCCTCTGGACATATGTAAACTGACTCTGTCATGCCTGTTCTGCCCAACAAAAAGCCCCAATGGGCCTGTTGGCACAGTTGCATCTAACTTGTTTAATACAGTCTATTACTTATGCAACAAGCCTGTGAAAATGTATGATTCAATATCTGGTCCTTCATTGAATCACCATTTTAGTCAGCTTTGGTGTATCTCATCACCTTACACACCCATTTGTCTCTGAGATTTATAACCTCTTTAGCTGCATTAATTTCGGCCCAAACTTATCTTTCCATTCTTTTCGAAATTGTAAACCTCTTTCTGCCATTCTCTCTCTTAACCTGTACAATTACTACAGTCTTACCCCGCTTACAAAGTTTCTAGCTATTAATTTAATTTCATCTTTGCCTCTTTTCTTTCTTATTTCCATTTGCTTCCTATATTTTTATTTTTCTCTCTAAGACACGAAATTTATCATAAAAAGATGTCAGAATTCAATGGGTACACATTACACTTACTGACCACAACAGTTCTGTACTAGTTATACCAAAACTTTCCGTGGATATCTTCTACTGTCAAGCATATTGAGACTTATGTTATTGACCAAAGCACAAGCATCAAATTTCACACTTCAAGAGCAATATGTTATTACCATCAGAAAAAGTCTCAGTCATACAGTTTCATTTCCTTTACAGTGGCTTTCATTCTGGCAAACAAAAAAATGTGTTTTGCCTTCTACAGATATACACATAAAACACAAAATCACTGTTTTCTATTGTGAAACAAACTATTGGATGAGTCACACTAATATAATAATTATTTATACAAAACCACACTAACTGTTATGAATATGACTCAACACAAGCTTGCAGGGGTACTCTAATATTATAATTAATAATCATAATGACAATAAATCATAATTTTCTCCAACTACTTTTTTATTTCATTAAATTTCTATGTGATTTGTCAGATGATCTGTTAGAACTATAGAAGCTATAACTGCATTTCTTTCATTTGCATCAACATGACCCCCTCAGCAGTAAATCCAAATATGGTTCACTATCATCTAATAAATATTACAAACGAACATTCTTTGTGAACATTCAGTGCCCAGCTTCACAGGACACTCTTCCAAATATTGTTTACTCTAACATGTGGTTGTCTATGGTGTTATTAATCTGGAATATCAAAATGAAGTTGTATTATGTCTGTTTGAGACCTTGTAAATACAGGAATCTATATGTTGAACTTACAGTACTATAAATTACCAACTACTCCAGTAGGAAAAATGTGAAGAATAAAACTAATAGGAAAAATATAGAGAATGGAAGTGTTGTCATATATTTTAAAAATAACATCAAGCTCAAATCTACTGAAATCAGTAGTTCAACAACTGAGGCATTCTTTGGAACAACAAGTTAGCTGAAATATATGGAGATCGAGATACAGAGCATCAAACTTCTGAAATAGTTTTTTATTCTTTTCAAGCTCCCACACATGGACTAAATATCAGTCAACAAACAAATGAAATATTTTAGTTTCAGAATATATGAAATGATAGTGTAATGTATTACTGACTGATTTGGATTTCAGTTAAGTCATTGTTGCAGAGAACACCTCAGTTGAAAGCTTGTGGTTGTGAACTACTGCTAGTGGAAAAGGCACTTAAATATTATTGTTACAGTATATGGATCCCCACTGGGAAACTTTCAGATATTCTTAGAAAAATATTAGTTATTATTATGCCGCCTAACAGGATAAAAGAAAAAAATGATGATTGTGCAAAGTTTAATATTAATGTTCTTGAAGGTTAAGCTAAAATTTAAAAAAAATTAGAAGTGGTACATAACTCTCATAACATGAGTTGTGTTGTAATTTTCCCATCAAAATTACATAGTAAATCAGTATACTAATAGAAAACATTTTTGCGGGCAAACACTTAATCAGTCTTTATCTAGCATTGAATGGCCTCTCTGGCCAGCTGCCATACAAATAATTTACCAGACTATATTGGAGTTATATAATGGAAAACAAAGTAATTAAAGAAGAGACAACAGAACATTTCAAGGCAAACTTACAGGATGCTGGCTGGAAGGAGTCTGTAATATACATCAGTTAAAAATTTAATGTTATTGTAGATGGGTTTCTATCAATATTTGGCAGCTGCTTTGCCAAGAAAACAATAAAATATGGTACTAGTAAAACATCAAAAAGCTGTGAATTACCAAATGAATCAAAATATCATGTGCAAGGAAAAAGAGAAACAGAATAAGACTGATTTAATGTTAAGGACAGATTAAAACTAAAGGAAGCCACCTTACAATGGCTGGAATTAAGGATTCAGGTAATAAAATTAAATCTGTATTGATAATAGTTAAAAGATAAACTAGAAAATCAGTTAATGAATGTAATTATCATGTCATTAAAGAAAACAATCAAAATACATGACAGCAGTCAGATATTAAACATATTCATTAATCACTTCCATGAACAAGCTCAGAAGGGGATAAAACAACAGCAATAGTGCAAGAACCGTTGTCATAATCATTCACAAAAATCATAATTACTCCATGCTCTACCAATTCAAATCCTGGAATTCACATATACACACACGAAGTATTCAGTTACATAGCCAGTATTTTTAGACAGACTGAAATGTATTACCATAAGACCCATCTACAAGAATGGTAGTAAGACAGATGATAATAATTAGTCCATTCTCATTACTAGATTGCTTATCTGAAATGAAGCTCATTAGATATATGTTGAAACAAACCAAAAAGGATAAGATAATGAATGATAGAAACAGAATAGACACAGCTTTAAGGCTCAGTGTACTGGAAAAAATTCCACCAGTGGACTATTTATTTCTTTATATTTTTTTGCATTTAGCCATCAACCTGCTGACTTTTTCCAAGTGACATGCATGGGTTGTGTAGTAAATTAATCTAAATAACACTTACAAATAGTAGTGGTACACCCATCTTAACATTCTAAGTATAGTATATGTTACAACAGAGGACATGTAACTTACAATTCGCTGAGTGAATACAAATGCTTATTTACTAGGAAAGCTTTTAACTTCCTGTGAAACAACTTTACTTCACAAATTTTTAAAGTGGGTGGAAGCTTGTTGAATGATATCTGCCCATTAATATAAGGACTATTGTTGTTATTTTTAATTTTTTTGTCTGCCTGAAATATTTACCCTTACTTCTAGTCCCATAATTATGTGTATCACCGCACTTGCGTATAGTGTTCTTACAATTCACAAAAAGTAATAATTTTATACAAATATGAGCAATATATCATTAAATATTTGTGTGGAATGACAGTTTCACGACAGAACTATCTGGGTCTGAGTCCATGCTTTAGCCTAATTACTCTTTTCTGTAGTACTAATATTCTATTTAGGTGTAGGTCTGCCGTGTAGCCTCACAGTTCAGTACTGTAATTAAGAAATGGATGAATGTTCCATAGTAAACTATTTTTGAGGCTTGATGTGGAACTATTTTTGCCAGGTGGCTTATCAGATACAAGCTACCGCTGATTTTCTCATAAACAGAATGAATATGGTTTACCCATTGAATATTTTTGCCCAGATGGACACCAAGAAATTTAATGTTCTCTGTTTCTACTGATGTAATACCACATTTATTGTTTATTTGAACTTCATGATAGCCAGTTTTTTTAAGTATTAGTAGCTGATGTTAATATTTAGGCCTTGGTGTAGAAAATATGTTGTTTCTGCCATTACACCCTTAGTTTCGGCTGACTATAATGCCTCAAAGTCTCTCTTTAAAATAAGAGGGAGGTGTCTTCATCAAAACTTACCAGATGTGATTTAAAGTGTTGTTTCATGTCAACTATGTAAATCAAGAAGAGGAAGAGACCAATATTTGACTCCTACAGCACCCCTCCTGTATTATTCTTTCTCTAGAAGACTGGAAAGTTATGACATTAGTATCTATTCTGCATGAAAGTTTAGTACACAACTTACAATTTGTTAAGTATGTGGACAGTTAATTCTTAGATGAGTCTTTGATATTGTAAGCCTTCAAATTCTTAATGGGTAGCCAATGGTTGACTGAGTCACAGCCTTTAGAAAGATCTAAGAATTTGCCCATCGTCTTCTTTCCTTTGTCTAGGAGGGTGTGCACTTTATGGAGAAATTCAGCACCCGCAATTGTTGCACAGCTATCTTTCCTAAAGCCATTCTATAATCTTGTTAAGAATTTGTTTTTTGTAAAATAAGCAGAGAGCTGAGGAAGGATAATCATTTCAAAACCCTATATATCGGATGGTTATTTGAAGACTTCATCGTACTTCCCTCCTTATACACCAGTTTAACATTGCTTATCTTTTAAGCTATTAGAATAAGTGTTTTCCCTAATACTATGGTTTATGAGGTAGTCTAGTGATGTAACTAATTCTTTTTTGCATTTTTTGACTACAACACTTGACATACCATCCCATCCAGCTGAATGTTAGTTCTTTTAATGTATCTCAGTTATTTCATTTCCGTTAATCTCATCAAATTGAAACTCCACTGTGTGAGCGATGTAATTAACTGTCTCTTGGTGCATGTCTATAGTGTATGTTGGTTAATGTGATCATGTGAAATGGGGGGAAGAAACCATGATAGCCAAGAAATTCCTTGAAATGACTATAAATAGGAAAATATTTGTTGGGCAGCAAGGAGAAGATGGGTTGACGTAGTTAAAAAGGATATCACCAAAAGTTGTTTCCTTTAGGATAGGATCCAAGAGGAAGAGTTATACAAGGACAGAAAAATGTGGAAGAGGCTTGTCACCAGTGCCCAGGAAACTGGATCTGCCACCTGGTGATGGTGGTGGTGGTGGTGGTGATTATGATTATGTATGCAAGAACCATAAGACACCTTTCTCAAAATAAATTATTTAATCAGTCTCTCATTTTGGATTTCAAAAGCGTTTCTCAACAGAATATACTATTTTTTAATTCGCAAATCAGATTAAACGAAGTCTGAATGACAAAATGCTGCAAATTGGTACATTCTGTTACTTGTCAAAAGTATTTGATTGCACAGTTCACATTATTCTCCTGCAGAAAGAAGTCCAAATATTATGGTATTGGTAACTGGTTGTCATCTTATCTTACTATTAAAAAAATGCAGTGTTCTTTACTGAGAAATTCAGGGAATGAACACAATGAAATATATCTTCAGAATGGGGAAAAGTCACTACAGATGTACGACATGGGTAGATATTGGATCCATCCTTCTCTTGTACACTGGTGGTTATTAAATTATATGACAATGTAGCAATGAAGCAGACACGTAAAGAAGGTCAAACTGAGAGAAACGGTGCTGTATGCTTGGTTATGGAAATGATTATCACTTAAGCACAACTGTGCAAAATAGGCAGGAGTAACACTATCTGAGTTCTGTATATAAGAGAAGTAGCAGGTCTGTCATTCAGAAATTGAATTTGAATTTTGTTTGTTTGTGAGAAGAACACATTAGACCTTGTGTAAGGAGGAGGAACATTACCAGCATGTGTCAGAATTTGGATGTGGCACGTACATGGCTTATTGAGACTGGGTTTTATCGTTTCACAATGTTGCTGCTTTCATTGATTGGTATCCCGGGACTGTCATAAGAATGTGCAATTGATGTGTTCATTGCTGTATAGGATCTCAACAGACCCTATCAACTAGTGTCTGAGAGGACAGACATATTGTTATCTCAACCATGCAGGATCACCTACAAATTTAATATGTGTACTTGCTGTTTGCTATGTTGCATGGTTTTGCAACTTTAATGGCCAATACTATAAATGACTTACCATCATATATCCAAGAAGCAGAAATACAGTAGTTCTCTCTACTGATGGTGCACGTGTTATAATCAAGCCTAAAGGAATAACTTTAGAACTTCAGTTCAGTACATAAAAATATTCTCTTGAAATTTAATCACTTGTCCTCTGCAACTGAACTATCACTGAGTTTAGATAAAACACAATACATGCAAATAAGTAGTGCGCAAGGCTTGAGCACACTTATGGAAATAATGCATGAGGAGTTATCAGTGAATGAAATTGATTATTCTAAATTCTTGGTTGTTTATATTTATAAGAATGTGGACTGGAAGTCATGTGTTAAAGATCTTCTTCAGCGTCTAAGTTCTGTAACTTTGGTGTTATGGATAGTAAGTTATTGGAGATGAAAATATCAGAAACTTGACTTACTTTGACCATTTTCGTTCATTGATGTTTCACAGCTCTTTCAGACTTCACAATTACGCACTGTTATCCTCACGACACACAAATGCCAAAATATATCACTGCCGCATAGCCTCACCCCTCCCTCCCCAGTAGTGCTGAGCACCTGGAATGTCCTGGTAATACACTTGATGCATTGACTGGCTCACGCAGGCCAAATTCATGGTGGCAACGATGTCCAGGCTGTGAGGCATGGTTGGTCAATGTCCAGAAAGTTTGATCTGGACTGATTGTGGTGTGATGCATATGTGAGGTGTGTGGGACAGTTGCAGACAAAATCCATGTTGGTTTGGCACATTCGGTGTATACTTTCAAGGGCAAGCCATTCTATAGGATGTTTTACGTTGTGACCCCCTCTACTCAACACTAGAAAGGGATCAGTGTATGGTGGCTGTAGGGGCATTCTGACTGAATCCGTATCAAGCATCACATACGAACAGTTGTGTCATTGTGAACAAACATTTGACGGTTGCTGTGACGAGAGATGTGCAGGCAGTGGCTATTGGTGTGGTGCAGTGCAGTGGCACTGCAGTGTGCAATCCATAGACAAATAAATGTTTTTGTCGTAGTTCCAGCTGAGATGTCAGCAACATGGATTGACTCTGCCCACCACGTACATCTGTCCATGGCTGTGAGCAAGTACCTGTATCCATCTGTGGATGGAAGAGGACTGGAGTACTCTGTATTTTATAGTCTACACCAAACCACAGATACAAAATATGTAGTCAACTACTAAATTTTGAGCACCTTTTATGTAGTGAACGTGTCTTGTGAACTGGGTTATGAACTCATTATGTCAGAAATGCTTAGGTCAGCACTTCTAATTAATGTTCTTCAATGTGGAAGTAATTAGTGTGTGGTCCGTAAAAATACTCGTTCCTTGAACTTTGATTTGAGGTTGGAACTATCAGATTTCCTTGTAGATTGCCAACAGCTCTCCATCGTATGCACTTCACTTTTGTTTGGCTCTTTACAACTTTTTATAGAAAAATTTCAGTGGTTTCCAGTCTTCATCTACCTGTTGGTGGACTGCTCCATCAGTTGCTGCCTTATTCAACAACTATAGACAGGTGAGCATAAGGTAACAAACGGCGAGGAGCACTTCCTAACTTCCCCTCACCCAGTGGCCGCAAAATGCTATGTCTGTTAACAGGTCGCTGACCTGTGGTGTCGCGACTTACACTTGCATCTGTGAGCGATGTTTGTAGAGCCACCATTGTCAGAGGTGATGGCGATAGAAATTTACTATACCAAAAAATAGACTCAGTTGCTAGTAATGTGCTGGTTTCAGCAGATATTGTAGTGTTGTAATCTTCTCTGCGAATAGGCAAATGCTGTCGGCCAAAACTGTACAGCCAAGGAAAGTGACTTGCATCTTCCCAAAGATGCATTTCTTGTCACTTAAGACTATTCCATGGTCAAATAGCTATTGTCGCACATGGCACACATGTTGTTTGTGTTCGTGAGCATTAGGGGAAAACACCAAATTGATGTCTGAGTAAATTGATCAAAACAGGTCTTTTTTGAGTATCTCACCCACAAAACATTGCCAAGTCTGTACAGCATTTTGAGTTCAAAAGGTATAAATAAAAATTTGAATAAACCAAGTGGTGCGATTACCGCAGCCTCCGTGGGATGTCGCTATTTGCTACTGGTATCTGGATATATGCTTTTCAAGAGCAAAGGATGCAAAAACTGTTTGCATGTGCTATCTCTCATGTGAAATTCTGTATGTTAGGTACCAAATAACTGTCTGGAATTGTTCTTGCATTTAAGAAATGGTAATGATCTTGTGGTCTCCATGAGGCATCTTTCTTGTAGACAAGGTGTGGGGGTTAAGATCATGAGCTGTGGACCGATGATTGATACCAGACTGCAACATCTTTAAAAATTGCCTTTATCTCTTTTAGCTACTCAGGTTCAATTCCCATGTGCGTCGTGAGATGGATTGTGTGGGTGGTGTGTCGATGTGGTGCTTTTTATTGTGCTGGGTGCCATTGTGATGAACATGTAATTCACTTGATGATCTAATTGTGTGTTTCTTGGAAGGCTTCCATGTTAGAGCTGTGATGTGTCGCTTGGAGACATATGTGTTGTTGATTCTCTGTAATACACTGTCAGCAAGGCGGCCTCAGGTCCCTGATAATACACTATTGTCAGTTGTCATCAATAAAAGTGTTCCATGCTGGTCAACTGTTAGCACAAAGTGTGTGAGGAATTTGACACCTAAAATATAGGTTTGGAGATGTTGGTGACTATAAATGACCAAGTAAAAGGATCGGAGGGACTCACATTGAAGGCAGATGCTTTGTGGCCATTGATCGCAAAGTTTTTAACCACTTTCAGCTTGCTTAAACATCCTGTTTGTTGTCTGGTGCATAGCTGATAGGCAGCACTCTGACTTCAGAGTCAATGTCTATGAGGAACATTGTAAAGTGTGCCTTTCTGACACAAGTTGTTTTGATGCAGTGGAATGTGTGCATGCAGATGACTGCTGAGGACTGTGTGTAGTCACTGCGCTGCTGCTATAGATGCAGGGGCTATTTGTGTAGCTGCACAGTGAAGTACACTTTGCAGTGTGTCAGCCAAAACTTCTGTGATACCAGTGTACACCATGGGTGAAGCTCTGCTGGCACTGTAGTTCTTGTGGTGGTGTGTAAGGTTGAACTGGTCCTGTTGTTCCAACATTTCTGCAGCACATGCATATGTTGCCAGCACTTCCATTGAGGTTTTTAAGCTTTGGATTTTTTCGGGAACACTCTGCGGACGATGTGACATGATGGCTGCACAGTCTGTTGTCATCGAGGGTGAGCTCAGTAGACTCTGGTCGGTTTGGCCAGCTAGTCTGGCAATGTTGTCATGGCAACTGCTGCAGGTGACTTGATGTGACATAGACCCTGTCAGAGACCCACAGTAATTTGTCATGAGATTTATTGTCATATACTGCCAATGCTTTCTCTACTTGTGCTGGTAGTTATTGCTGCCAAACATGTAGTAACAAATTATTGGATATTGTGGAGCTCTCTACTAAAGTACCAGAACACTGATGATGTCTTGTCGCCACATTTCTCTTGATATATCGCTTGTCTGTTTCTGAGTCGATGGATTTTGTACAGTGAGAAATCACTCAACTTTTAGTCTCTTGTAAGCTCAACTACCTATTGTTGTCAAGACATGTTTTCCATTATTACAAGCCAAGTTTTCACTTGGATGGACATAAGTGGTGGAGTCCATAATTGCAGGCTTGGTGCAGTGAACTGCTGGATCTGGCTGGCGAATTGTTCATTGCTTTGTACTGTGGTAATGGTACCTACTAGGTCACCACTACCATTAAAGTTTCTGAATCTGATATAACCACATTCTCAGTCTTAGTGGGAAAATTCACTCCACCATTTTGTTGCTCTGGCTGTTTTGTCTGCATTCACAGCTCTGTTGTAGGGTTTATCATGACATATGGTTACAATACGGAAGAATTTTCCTGAGCTTACAGACTATTTACGTTCAGCTTAAAATTGTCTTCCCTTTCACTGCACTGTGATCTGTGGTCGTTGCAGAATTAATGCCATTTATGTTGCACTGCATAGCATTCATGTACGAATTTGACAGGAAAGCAACCTCCAAAACATGTATGTCATTGTGGAGTTTGTTAATATTGTCAGTGATGTCATGGAATATCCTGTCATTTTTATCCAATGTCTCCATGGGTATTTCAGCCATTTGTCAAGAATACCATTCTTGGCAAGGCAAAAATGTTCTAAAAAGGGGACACTAATTGTGTGGGCTGATAGGTGCTTTTAAACTTATGGAATTAACCTTTTATTCTCCAACAAAAATGTACGAGAGCAATCAGTAGAGAAGAGTAATGAAAAGCACTGAACTTACAATAGTATGGAAAAGAAAAGAAAGTGCATAAAAGATAGCAAAAGTGCATGTTGTTCATTTGTGTTTGTTTGTTTTATTTGGCCTCCAGAGTTTCTGTTCTACTTAACCATCAAGAACACATGTTTACATAGAATTCGTAATTGTACAGAGAAAATACATATAATAATATTTAGAGAATTGAAAAATTCCAGCCATCAATTTTTCCCACAGCAAATGTTTAACAAATTAGAGTGATAAGTAAACTAGGCGTATTTATTTTATCAGTTCACACTACTACTTGAATTCTGTGGTAACTAATACAGGTAAATGAAAACACGAGTCCTAGAGATTTTTCCCTATACTCTTGAGAAAATTGACAATCACTTTATACAGGAAAATGTCTTTAGAAGCCAAAAGAGTAGATGCTGGTTGAGGAGGGAGGAAGTCTGTACTGATCATAGTCTTCGGAAATTCTGATCGTTCAGTGTAAAATTTGGAACATGAAAACAAGATGTGGTTCACATCAGCTTCTGACTCAGAATCACACTCATATGTAGGGGAACCATAAATGTTGATTCTGCAGATGTATGGGAATTGGGACATGGTTAAAGTGGAGTTGAATGATGGTGTAAATTGTAGACTGGTCCAAATGTGTCCTCATAACCTATGGTCTTGTAGGAATTTGAGGTTGTAATGCCACATAATATCTACCTTTCGTTTGTTGAGACACATTCCACAACTCTTGCCTTTGCTGTTTTCCATGGCTCTTGACTTCACATAAATAGCCTGTATATGGTAATTTTAAATCAACAGTAGTTCCTATAGATGCAGCTTACTTTGCGAAGACATCAGCTTCCTCAGAATAGATTATGCTGGTGTGGGAATGCACACACAGCAGAGTGATTGCCTGCACTCTCCATTTACAGTGAGTATATTTCAATACAACCTCCAAAATATAATGATTGGTTGTTTTATTCCACCTTTGATGTTGAATACTATAAGAACACTCTGGAGATGGATATGCCAATGGCCTTGCCACAGTGGTAACACCGGTTCCCATCAGGTCACTGAAGTGACGTGCTGTCGATGTGGATTAGCACTTGGATGGGTGACCATCCAGTCTGCCAAGTGCTGTTGGCAAGCAGGGTGCACTCAGCCCTTGTGAGGCAAACTCAGGGGCTACTTGATTGACAAGTAGCGGCTCCGGTCTCGTAAACTGACATACGGCCGGGAGAGCAGTGTGCTGACCACATGACCCTTCATATCCACATCCAGTGATGCCTGTGGACTGAGGATGACATTGCGGCCGGTCAGTACCGTTGGCCCTTCATGGCCTGTTCAGGCGGAGTTTAATTTAGTTTTTGGAGTTGGATATGACTGATGTCTATAAGAAGGAAGCTGAAGATTCAAACTTAATTGTTTCCAAAATTGCCACAGTCTGCGCTGTAAAAACTGGAGCACTTTTAGGCAGTTTGTAGGCTTTACTGATTTGGATGTGATGGTATATGAAAACATATCCAGTATACTCCTCGTGCGGAATTTTAGATCTTTCGGTATATATTCAGACGTAACCAGGCCACTCAGCTTCATTGAGACAGTTAAATCTTCAGTTTATGTTAACACTCTGTGAGCCTGCCGTATTATAAGAATAGACTGAAATCTAGCAGCTGAGTCTATCAAGATCATATTCAAATAAAAGCACAGGTGAAGAAGCTTACATAGAATGTTTGGTTGGATGCCAAGAGTCAAAGCTTGTGCAGACGGGCGGAATTTTAGTTCTTCTGTTGGAGGCATTCCATAATTGGTAAGTGCAGTCTCTACTCGTATAGACAGGACGTTCATGAAGGCCATTCCTTGAATGAAAAATTTGTCTGTGCAGTATTTGATGTCTAATGCTTAAGGAAATCTGCTGAAGAATATCTAATTTTGAGAGGTAACTCTTAGGCATGTTGTGATACAGCATACCACCATAGTCCAGTCTAGATTGAATAATCTTTTGGTACATTGTAAGCAGGATGCTCACCACATTATATGGAGGAGAGAGCGAATTACATTAAATCCTTTTTCGTTTTTATTAATGATAGATTTTCTGTGAGGCACCCAGCTGAGCCAAGAATTAAATATCATCTCAAGGAAGCAAGCATAAGATTTTATCTGGAAAGCATACTTTTTGCATGTGGCATGATCAGTGATGTGAGCAGTGTTCAATTTGTAGATAGGTGCAATCACAGGTTTCTCAGCCGAGATCTCCAACCCACTGTTAAATAGCCATCCCTCAATTTGTTCTGTAGCGATGAGTAATTCTGTTTTAGTCTGAAGATATGAGTCTGCAAATGAATAAACATTGTCTGCATATTGTAAAATTTTTGTCCGGAGGGTGATTATTCACACTAAATCATAAGTAAAGAGAACATGCAAGAGGGGGCTTAAAACTGCAAACAGGGGCAGGCCCTGAGAGTTGAGAAATGGACCAAGGTTGTTTCCTTTAAAATTCAAGCTTTCGCAACCAACACTTGCTTCATCAGGAAAGAGGGAAGGACATGGAAAGACAAAAGGATGTGGGTTTTAAGGGAGAGGGTAAGGAGTCATTCCAATCCCGGGAGCAGAAAGACTTACCTTAGGGGGAAAAAGGGACAGGTATACGCTCGCACACACACACATATCCATCTGCACATACACAGACACAAGCCGACATTTGTAAAGGCAAAGAGTTTGGGCAGAGATGTCAGTCGAGGCGGAAGTACAAAGGCAAAGATGTTGTTGTATGACAGGTGAGGTATGAGCGGTGGCAACTTGAAATCAGTGGAGGTTGAGGCCTGGCGGGTAAGGAGAAGAGAGGATATACTGAAGGGCAACTTCCCATCTCCGGAGTTCTGACAGGTTGGTGTTAGTGGGAAGTATCCCGATAACCCGGACGGTGTAACACTGTGCCAAGATGTGCTGGCCGTGCACCAAGGCATGTTTAGCCACAGGGTGATCCTCATTACCAACAAAAACTGTCTGCCTGTGTCCATTCATGCGAATGGACAGTTTGTTACTGGTCATTCCCACATAGAAAGCTCCACAGTGTAGGCAGGTCAGTTGGTAAATCACGTGGGTGCTTTCACACGTGGCTCTGCCTTTGATCGTGTACACCTTCCGGGTTACAGGACTGGAGTAGGTGGTGGTGGGAGGGTGCATGGGACAAGTTTTACACCGGGGGCGGTTACAAGGGTAGGAGCCAGAGGGTAGGGAAGGTGGTTAGGGGATTTCATAGGGATGAACTAAGAGGTTACGAAGGTTAGGTGGACGGCGGAAAAACACTCTTGGTGGAGTGGGGAGGATTTAATGAAGGATGGATCTGATTTCAGGGCAGGATTTGAGGAAGTCATATCCCTGCTGGAGAGCCACATTCAGAGTCTGATCCAGTCCCGGAAAGTATCCTGTCACAAGTGGGGCACTTTTGGGGTTCTTCTGCGGGAGGTTCTGGGTTTGAGGGGATGAGGAAGTGGCTCTGGTTATTTGCTTCTGTACCAGGTCGGGAGGGTAGTTGCGGGATAAGAAACCTGTTTTCAGGTTGTTAGTGTAATGGTTCAGGGATTTCGGACTGGAGCAGATTCGTTTGCCACGAAGACCTAGGCTGTAGGGAAAGGACAGTTTGATGTGGAATGGGTGGCAGCTGTCATAATGGAGGTACTGTAGTTTGTTGGTGGGTTTGATGTGGACGGACGTGTGAAGCTGGCCATTGGACAGATGGAGGTCAACGTCAAGGAAAGTGGCATGGGATTTGGAGTAGGACCAGGTGAATCTGATGGAACCAAAGTAGTTTTGGTTGGAGAGGAAATTCTAGAGTTCTTCTTCACTGTGAGTCCAGATCATGAAGATGTCATCAATAAATCTGTACCAATCTTTGGGTTGGCAGGCCTGGGTAACCAAGAAGGCTTCCTCTAAGCGACCCATAAATAGGTTGGCGTACGAGGGGGCCATCCTGGTACCCATGACTGTTTCCTTTAATTGTTGGTATGTCTGGCCTTCGAAAGTGAAGAAGTTGTGGGTCAGGATGAAGCTGGCTAAGGTAATGAGGAAAGAGGTTTTAGGTAGGGTGGCAGGTGATCGGCGTGAAAGGAAGTGCTCCATCGCAGCGAGGCCTGGACGTGCGGAATATTTGTGTATAAGGAAGTGGCATCAATGATTACAAGGATGGTTTCCAGGGGTAACAGATTGGGTAAGGATTCCAGGTGTTCGAGGAAGTGGTTGGTGTCTTTGATGAAGGATGGGAGACTGCATGTAAAATGGGTTGAAGGTGTTGATCTACATAGACAGAGATACGTTCTGTGTGCGCTTGGTAACCAGCTACAATGGGGCGGCTAGGATAATTGGGTTTGTGAATTTTAGGTAGAAGGTAGGGGTGCAGGGTGTTGGTGGGGTCAGGAGGTTGATGGAGTCAGGTGAAAGGTTTTATAGGGGGCCTAAGGTTCTGAGGATTCCTTGAAGCTCTGCCTGGACATCAGGAATTGGATTACCTTGGCAAACTTTGTATGTAGTGTTGTCTGAAAACTGATGCAGTCCCTGAGCCACATACTCCCGACGATCAAGTACCACGGTCATGGAACCCTTGTCCGCCGGAAGAATGACGATGGATCGGTCAGCCTTAGATAACGGATAGCCTGGGCTTCAGCAGTGGTGCTGTTGGGAGTAGGATTAAGGTTTTTTAAGAAGGATTGAGAGGCAAGGCTTGAAGTCAGAAATTCATGGAAGGTTTGGAGAGGATGATTTTGCGGAAGAGGAGGTGGGTCCCGCTGTGACGGAGGACGGAACTGTTCCAGGCAGGGCTCAATTTGGATAGTGTCTTGGGGAGTTGGATCATTACGAGTAGGATTAGGATCATTTTTCTTGATGGCAAAGTGATATTTCCAGCAGAGAGTACGGGTGTAGGACAGTAAATCTTTGACGAGGGCTGTTTGGTTGAATCTGGGAGTGGGGCTGAAGGTGAGGCCATTGGATAGGACAGAGGTTTTGGATTGGGAGAGAGGTTTGGAGGAAAGGTTAACTACTGAATTAGGGTGTTGTTGTTCCAGATTGTGTTGATTTGAATTTTGAGGTTTTGGGGGGAGTGGAGCTGGAAGTGGGAGATTGAGTAGATGGGAGAGACTGGGTTTGTGTGCAGTGAGAGGAGGTTGAGGTTTGTTGGAAAGATTGTGAAGGGTGAGTGAGTTGCCTTTCCGGAGGTGGGAAACCAGGAGATTGGATAGTTTTTTGAGGTGAAGGGTGGCATGCTGTTCTAATTTGCGTTTGGCCTGTAGAAGGATGCTCTGAACAGCTGGTGTGGATGTGGGAGAGGAAAGATTGAGGACTTTTACTAAGGATAGGAGTTGACTGGTGTGTTCATTGGCTGAGTTGATGTGTAGGTGAAGGATTAGGTGGGTGAGGGCAATGGATTGTTCAGTTTGGAACTGGTATAGGGACTGATGGAAAGAAGGGTTACAGCCAGAGATGGGAACTTTAAGTGTGAGCCCTTTGGGGGTAATGCCAAATGTCAGACAGGCCTGGGAAAATAAAATATGTGAGCGTAATCTGGCTAGGGCGAAGGCATGTTTGCGGAGGGAATGTAAATAAAACTTAATGGGGTCGTTGTGGGGATTTTGTGAGGGTGACATGGTATTAGAAGGTGGAAAGTATGACATGAGGCTGAAATGAAAATGAAAATAAAAATATATGGGGAGAGATAAAGGTGAACTAGAAAGCAACTGGAGATCTGGTGTGAAAAAAGACGAAAAAGTGTTGATCCTGTGGTGAACTTGTGTTGGTAAACAACGATGTGCACAAAGGTTAGGTGGTTGTGTTGCCGGCAAAACACGTTCAAGGGTGGAGAAATTTGGGAAAATTTCGAAAAAACTGCGTGCAAATGTATTGAAAGGAGTGGTTTTGTGGTGGCAGATTATGAAAATGAGGCTAACAATTGTCTGACGAGGAAATAATGACGTTAAAAACTCGGAAGTGGCTAAAAATGATCAGTGATGTGGGAAAAAAAACAAAAATGGAAATAAAGCGAAAGTTATTAGAACTAGCCGAAATGGTTGTTTAATAGGTGAAAGGAACTGTTTGTGAACTGGAGACGGTGGATTTTATAGCAGCGGTAGTGTTGAAAGCGGAAAAAAATTTTTTTTTTTACTTGATCGTCGGGAGTATGTGGCTGAGGGACTGCGTCAGCATTCAGACAACACTACATACAAAGTTTGCCAAGGTAATCCAATTCCTGATGTCCAGGCAGAGCTTCAAGGAATCCTCAGAACCTTAGGCCCCCTACAAAACCTTTCACCTGACTCCATCAACCTCCTGACCCCACCAACACCCCGCACCCCTACCTTCTACCTTCTTCCTAAAAATTCACAAACCCAATCATCCCGGCCGCCCCATTGAAGCTGGTTACAAAGCCCACACAGAACGTATCGCTGCCTATGTAGATCAACACCTTCAACCCATTTTACATGCAGTCTCCCATCCTTCATCAAAGACACCAACCACTTCCTCGAACGCCTGGAATCCTTACTCGATCTGTTACCCCCCGGAAACCATCCTTGTAACCATTGATGCCACTTCCTTATACACAAATATTCAGCACGTCCAGGCCTCGCTGCGATGGAGCACTTCCTTTCACGCCGATCACCTGCCACCCTGCCTAAAACCTCTTTCCTCATTACCTTAGCCAGCTTCATCCTGATCCACAACTTCTTCACTTTCGAAGGCCAGACATACCAACAATTAAAGGGAACAGTCATGGGCACCAGGATGGCCCCCTCGTACACCAACCTATTAATGGGTCGCTTAGAGGAAGCCTTCTTGGTTACCCGGGCCTGCCAACCCAAAGTTTGGTACGGATTTATTGATGACATCTTCATTATCTGGACTCACAGTGAAGAACAACTCCAGAATTTCCTCTCCAACCTCAACTCCTTTGGTTCCATCAGTTTCACCTGGTCCTACTCCAAATCCCATGCCACTTTCCTTGACGTTGACCTCCATCTGTCCAATGGTCAGCTTCACACGTCTGTCCACATCAAACCCACCAACAAACTACAGTACCTCCATTATGACAGCTGCCACCCATTCCACATCAAACGATCCCTTCCCTACAGCCTAGGTCTTCGTGGCAAACGAATCTGCTCCAGTCCGGAATCCCTGAACCATTACACCAACAACCTGAAAACAGGTTTCTTATCCCGCAACTACCATTCCGACCTGGTACAGAAGCAAATAACCAGAGCCACTTCCTCATCCCCTCAAACCCAGAACCTCCCGCAGAAGAACCCCAAAAGTGCCCCGCTTGTGACAGGATACTTTCCGGGACTGGATCAGACTCTGAATGTGGCTCTCCAGCAGGGATATGACTTCCTCAAATCCTGCCCTGAAATCAGATCCATCCTTCATTAAATCCTCCCCAATCCACCAAGAGTCTTTTTCCGCCGTCCACCTAACCTTCGTAACCTCTTAGTTCATCCCTATGAAATCCCCAAACCACCTTCCCTACCCTCTGGCTCCTACCCTTGTAACCGCCCCAGGTGTAAAACTTGTCCCATGCACCCTCCCACCACCACCTACTCCAGTCCTGTAACCCGGAAGGTGTACATGATCAAAGGCAGAGCCACGTGTGAAAGCACCCACGTGATTTACCAACTGACCTGCCTACACTGTGGAGCTTTCTATGTGGGAATGACCAGCAACAAACTGTCCATTCGCATGAATGGGCACAGGCAGACAGTTTTTGTTGGTAATGAGGATCACCCTGTGGCTAAACATGCCTTGGTGCACGGCCAGCACATCTTGGCACAGTGTTACACCGTCCGGGTTATCGGGATACTTCCCACTAACACCAACCTGTCAGAACTCCGGAGATGGGAAGTTGCCCTTCAGTATATCCTCTCTTCTCATTATCCATCAGGCCTTAATCTCCGCTAATTTCTAATTTCAATTTGCCGCCGCTCATACCTCACCTGTGTTTCAACAACATCTTTGCCTCTGTACTTCTGCCTCGACTGACATCTCTGCCCAAACTCTTTGCCTTTACAAATGTCTGCTTGTGTCTGTGTATGTGCAGATGGATATATGTGTGTGTGTGTGTGTTTATACCTGTCCTTTTTCCCCCCTAAGGTAAGTCTTTCCGCTCCCGGGATTGGAATGACTCCTTGCCCTCTCCCTTAAAACCCACATCCTTTCGTCTTTCCCTCTCCTTCCCTCTTTCCTGATGAGGCAACAGTTTGTTGTGAAAGCTTGAATTACGTGTGTATGTTTGTGTTTGTTTGTGTGTCTATTGACCTGCCAGCACTTTCGTTCGGTAAGTCACATCATCTGTGTTTTTAGATATATTTTTCCCACGAGCTAGTGTATTGTGTTTGTAAAACAGCCTCATTCCACATGAAAGCGAAAGGTTACAGTTATGACCCATGGAACATGCGAATAAGTAAACTACACTAATCCACTCCACACACCAACACATAGCTGTCACACGTGCTTGTTTTCAGAATAGTGTTCTCTCTATGATGATGCAGGTCAAGATATTTGAAGACAGGCTTTCCCCTGTATGGAGGTCTGTTAGAGACAGGCAGCTGCCTCTGGGCTGCCATTTGCTTCCACAATGCATCCCAGATGTAGAGTACAAAATTGAATGGTCAGGTTGATCGTAACCCCTAGTAAAAAGTTATCTCAATTTGGCAGTTGCCTACATCTGTATACAATATGGCACTTTTTCTTCTAAAGTAGGTGACAGCAATATTATAGCAGTACTTCATTATTGTAGCAGTACTGCAGATATAAATATTTCTGAGAGAAATATTCCTTTTTGTATCTATAAATTGAAGTTATTTCAATGCTTTTTTTATTGACTAGATGAAAAGTTTAGTTAGTAAAATGAATGATAATATTCTACAGTACTTGTCAAAGGAGGTTGTGTATATGCATAAATGAAGTAGGTGGTGGTTTTTTGTTAACTGTAAATACACAGTGTAATATATATATTCAAACAGAATAAAATCGTTTAACCCTTGTATCAATTTGAAGTAAGACATATTCTTAAAAATACATTAAATTCTCACATTTTTCATTGTTATTTTCTGCAAATCCTGACATTATTATTTTTCTTTCTTATTTTTTTCTTGTATGTGTTTTATAAATTAGGGATTATTTATGCGTATGAATATCAGACAAGTCATTCTCATATTACCTTCCAGAGAGGACATGTGTGCTCTATAAGCATGTGACCAATACTGTGACCTGAAACAACTGAGAATGAAATGAAATGATTATCGTTTTAGCTACAGTGCACACAGAATAAGATGGCAAGTACGCAGAACACACGTTCACTCCTTACGTATTCAGGGAGTCCATATTCTTTTTCCAAAGGAGTATTCGTCTCAGTTGACCCTTGCTTGTCTTGAAAAGCATTTCATGTATTGCAGTTGTTGCCCCTCTTATATGTGGTATGGGATTGCAGACTAAAAGCACAGTAGTTGCAGGGAGAGTAATTCATAGTTAGACATGTTTTATTGTGTATGATGTCATAAAATGTGTATGACCTTCTTTTCCTGTACAAAATCTGGGATATCATTTATAAAACCATCATATGTAATTCAAAGTAAACATTTCATATTTGTACAATTTTGAAATGTAATTTTGTTGCTGCGATTCAGGAAAAAAGTTTTCATATTCAGAGTTGGGGGGGAAACTATGTTGGATGTTTTTGGGCATATAACCAGCTACAGCTTTCTTGATTATTATATTAACAGAAACTTACGTTGTTAGGGTATTTAACTGTCCAGACATGGATCACATAAGTATATTGCAGGACCTGTATCATCAAAATATGTTCTTAATTTTAATCAGATATATAGTTGTACATAATTATGAATTCCTACATTGCCTGACTGTCATTATCTATCTTGTTTCTACACTTTATGCCTCAGAGGATAACTGAATCTGATAAGAAATATAAATCAAATTGCAGAATGAAACTTCCAGTCTGCAGGAGCGTGTGTGCTGTTTCAAAACATTGACAGACTTGAACCCAGAACCTTACCTTTCTTGGATAGTGCTCTTGTTGACTGAGGTACTCAAACAAGAGTCACTACCCACACTCACATCTCTCCTACTTTTCTAACTTCATGAAAGATCTCTAGAAATCTTGTGGGAAATGCAAATCCCTAAATGTTTGAGTCCCAGTGTGGAAAACAGTTTTAATCTTAAGAATTAATTTTACTCTGCGACAGAGTGTGTGCTCCTTTAAAACTGACCGGCAGATTAAACCTTTGTGCCAGGGTGGGGCTCAAATTCAGTCTGTATACACTCCACTGTACAGTGAAAAATCATTTTGGATAAATTCCTCAAGGCTGTGGCTAAGCCATTTCTCCACAATATGCTTCCATCCATGATTGCTAGCCATGCAAGTTATGCAGGGGAGCTTCAGTGAAGTTTGGGCAGTAGGCGAGAGGTGCTGAAAAAATTGAAGACATAAGTGTGGGCCGTGAATCATGCCTGGATAGCTCACTCAGTAAGAGAATTTTCCATGAAAGGCAAGGGTCTGGGTTTGAGTCCTGGTTCAGCCATAGCTTTAATCTGTAAGTTTCATAAATTAAATTTTTAAACTGTTCGTTAAAACATCTCTCACTCACTTATTGGCTGTGGTGGAGTATTTGAGTTATTATTTCCAGTTTCATGACCTATGTAAACTTCTTTGTGAACTACTCAACCTTATTTGTTATAAAGTGGTAGAGTCCGATGTTGTGTCCAACAATTCTTAGAAGTGTTCCTGATAAAGAATTTAGGCCCATGGATTTCAATTACTTTTTTCTTTTATGCCTGCTTAGTATATTAAGAGTCTAATATTGTGAACAAAAAGCTGTGGATAATTGAGGCATCTAGTAGCAAAACTAGCCACATTACTGAAGGGATGTTTTTCAATCTTGATGAAAAACCTCTAGAGACAAAACAGTGATGGTCACAAATGATTTTATTTCATAGTTCCATCCTTAATGGTTTATTATTTAAGTTCTCTTGTTCAGTGAACTTTCATTCATAAAGAACCCATTTTTTTGTTAGTTTATGTTTTGACTTGGCCTTTTTGTTGCAATTTTATATAATTTTGCTGTTTTTAAATTCCTAAACATTGTGAGTAATGCAAGTAAAGAAAATAAAGAGACATTGTAATTACTTTTCTTTATACCAATGAAAAAGCGTTTCAGCATAAATTGTGTAATAACATATAAAGACGAACATTAGCAAACTGAAGAGAATGCAAAATAGAATTTATTTCACTAGAAGCTTGTTCACTTAGAAGAAATTGATCTGCAAGTAATCAATATATTATGTTAATAGAATCGTTACCACTTCAGCGACTAACGTGTCCAAAACCTATCCCAGTTATCTAGCTGGGGAAAGGGGACCCACAGTTTTACATAGAATCTGAACCACTTGTCCTTTCTGGTGACTCCTCACATTGTTGAGAGGTGAAGGCTAGGTTAGAACGAAGACTGAAAAATTCATGGATTGACCGGAATTCAGTCCCATGACCTCTCGGTTTCCAGGCAAGCACTTTACCGTTCGACCACCAGGCCCAGCTTTAGACATACTGAATAATTTCATTGTTTTAAGTCTTCGGTTTGCTCTCATTTAGATTACAATATCAGGGATTTCGCGTTGACCTTTAAAGCAGACTTCAGAGACTGTATGAGAACTCTTATCACCGGTGCAAGCTGTTTCACTAGCTAATATTATTGCTTTATAAAACAGCAGTGACTGAAGCTCTTCCCTTGCTGGACCAAAGTGTTTCTACAGGAGATTTTTTTTTCTTTTGTTTTAGAGATGGGGAGAGTAATGTGTTTTATTACTATTTGAGAAGTCATTTGAGTCAGTGATTTTCCCGTTTCACACAGACTTTGGAACTTCCCAATATCATTATTGTGAAACCTCATTTTTTATGTGGACAGAATTTTATGGCTTCTCTGTTTTCTTCATAATATTTCTTTTAGTCTTAGCTAGTGAAAATTCTATTGATAAGAAGGTTTCGACACATTAGCAGCCTGATATTTCCAACCATTCAACTTACAAGCCACACCCACACCCTCCCACTTCTTTTTCAGTTTTCAAAAGCACAGTCAGGAGTAAGAAATGAAGACCTGCAACTGGGAAAACTGTCTGTATTTCTGTGACCAAATCAGGAGCACAAAAGTCAATTTTTCAGTTCACTATTCGGAATAATATACATGTTACTCTCACAATAATGATAAAATACAAACTCACAGAAAATAGGATTCTTTTGTTGCCGATCACAGTAAGAAGCCTGCGAATGCAGATATTAGTGCAAAAGACTGTTTCACCTGATAGTGTTATACTTCTACTGTAAATTGATACTTAAATTCATTTTTGTAAATTTTAGACCTTGGTGCTAGATGCCTCAATTATTACTGTAGGCCAGAATAATGATAAAAAATGGTGCTTTCTTTCATGAAAGTACTGCACTTAATATTCACTATAAGATAATCATATGGTGTCACATTTTTATTAATAAATGCAAGTGCCTGGCTACCAAGTTACATATTCCTACTGGCATAGTTATCCATAGCAATCAACTATTATTCAGTGTCTTCCCTAGTTTATATCTTTTACACCACTTTGTTCTCTCACTTTCCTGTCAAAAAAGCAGTTGTTTTATTTGTGTATTGACAGATTTATACAGTCCTAAAAGTGAATGTTAAAGATATTTTGTGTGAAATGTTCAAGTAAATGTTGTACTATAAATCAAACAATGGAAAATCCAGGATGGAATGTAACAATATTATGAAAAGGAAAGTTACTACTCACCATATAGTGGAGATGCTGAGTTACAGATAGGCACAACAAAAAGACTGTCACAATATAAGCTTTTGGCCAACAAGACCTTTGTTGAAATAGATGACACACACACACACACACACACACACACACACACACACACGATAGCATCCTCTGGCAGCTACCAGAGGCTTCACTCATGTGTGTGTGTGTGTGTGTGTGTGTGTGTATGTGTGTATTTTCAACAAAGGCCTTGTTGGTCAAAAACTTATATTGTGGCAGTCTTTTGTTGTGCCTATCTGTGACTCAGCATCTTCGCTATATGGTGAGTAGCAACTTTCCTTTTCATAATGTTGTACTATAAATCAGTTACTATTATTTTTCTGTCTAGACTATAAACATTACTATGTTGTAAAAACCATATTTGCATTAATATAAAAAGTGCCAAAACCAGTATATTGCAAACTTAGTGTATTATGTTATGTAAAACAGTACTGTAAAGTAGTATGTGTCACATTATTTATAAGCAATATGTTACTTTAAATATAACTGCAGTCACATGAATGTGCATCAGAGGACATAAACTAAAAATTTTTACAGTAAAGAGCTCGTAACCAGTATTTTCTGTTAATCAGAAAATTGTCTCAGTTTTAGACTTCTGTTTTACATTAAGTGACACACACTATTTTTTTCCTTTTGCAGGATCAAAAGCCTGGCACATGAGGCTAACGTTTGACAAGATCCCTGGCTACTCCAACCTCCATCGCTGTAAACTTTGTGGCAAAGTTGTTACACACATTCGCAACCATTATCATGTTCACTTCCCAGGGAGGTTTGAGTGCCCTCTGTGCCAAGCCACTTACACACGCAGTGATAACCTACGTACTCATTGCCGATTTAAACATCCAATGTTTAATCCAGACTCTAGAAAGTTTGAGTCACCACCTTGCAGTTCTGATCTAAAAGCTGCCCCGTTAAACAGAAGCACTGAGAAACCATGATTGGTCCTTACAGAAGCCTATTTCATGCTTCAGTTTACTATCTCACTTTATGTGAATTTTATGTCTGCAAAAGTTTTAAGAAATTATTATGAAAACAGAGAAGTAATGAATGATATGTGAATAACAGCATTGCAAAAATGTGAAATGATTTATTTATATTTTAAATGTTCTTTATTTTTATTTAAAGCTGAGAGAGTTAGTGTACAGAAAAAGAGTAGAGGTAGTGATTTTCATTTCATTTTTCTTCTTCCAGGGAGAGCAGAGTCGGTGCTTATGAATGAAATAACCAACTATAAGATGTTGTTTGTGAAACTAACAGGAACTGCAAGGCAATGCAAAGTCTGTGGTAAAGTTGTGAATAATATGAAGAATCACTACCTCTACCATAATCCTGCTAGGTATCAGTGCCCAATCTGTTTAAGTGTCTTGTCACGACCAGACCACCTTAAACAACATATTAAATGGAGGCATTCCCATATTCCTATTACGGATGTATCAAACACTGTTGTTTATCCATTCTCATAGTGCTCATCAACAGAAAAATGAATTTATTATTTTAAAATTTTGGCACAAACAAATATTATTGCAGATAAGGTTAAGAGCTAGCAATACTTCAGAAAGTAACAATGCAAAAAATATTTTATTTATTATATTGCCATTCTAGTAAAATGCAGGTTATCATAGCATAACTTTTCATATGTCAGCTATCCCTATTTTGGTGGTGATTACCTCCATTACTCAGATGGTATCATTAATTAATGAATAGTACAACTGTACCAATATGCATCAGCATGTTTTATGGTACCACAAAGAGCACAAGTGGAATCTCTCACAAGACAAATAATTCTTAGATTATTTCACATACAAAACCCTTCTGATCTTCCTGCATATTCATCCTCAGTGGATAAGGGATTAATATAATGCATTTCATAAATGTCATCTTGCCACTTTTTTCAAGTTTTGAATCTGAGTCCCACACACTCTGAATAGTTTCAGGAGGATTGTTTGTACCACAAAAGTAAATAGTGTTAAGAATGCAACATATTAGTTATCTGTTCACATGTTATGAATTATATTTGCTAGACATGTTCTTGATGCTTTGTGCTTCATGTTCTAGATTACTACAAACTTTTTGTTTTGCACCATATTTAAATTGCGTAAGTACACATGCAATTTTTTTTCCTGTGTATTGATGAGGACTGGTCTTTCTCATCTTTCTGGCTAATAATGCCACTGTTGTCAGGGTTCTCATGCTACTTACATTCTCTCACTGCTTGATTTCATGTGTGTATCTCTGCAGGAATTCCCTTTTTGATAATCTTGGTACTACAGTAATAATTGGTAGCACTCAGCCATAATTTTTGTCCTATACACAACACAACAATACATTGCAAGAGACAATAGTCTTATCATCAGGTTGTAAAACTTAGCAGAACTAATGATACTTTATGCTACTTAGATCATTCAGTTACATTTCATTTTAATGTTTTGGCCCATTGTACTTGGTGTTAGGAATAGAAGGTCGGTCATTCATTTCGTGAACAATGTGGGATTTCCAGCCTGAAAGTTCTGCTAATATTTATGATAACCATTATTTTTACAAATAGTGTATCTGATTGTGTAAGTTCTTACTGGTAAACACAGACTGAATGTGTATTCATTTCTGATTCAGTAAGTTGTTTAATTTTATTTGTATGTCTTTTGAACGTTAACACAGGTACATAATAACATTGTATGAAAATAATTATGTGCTTGTTGTTGCTGGTGTAAGTTTGAATATCTTCTCAGCATGTTGGTTGGGACTTAAAGTTGATCCGTATTAATTATTGTTGTGAGAGAAATGTATGAAAGTGCCAGAAAAATGTTGTACTCATACTACAACCATATTCAGTATTGCATGTCATGTAAAAACTGTGAAATTAATATACACAACATGCAAGCAGTAAGTGTCAATACCATGTAACATTGATGAGATTTATAAGAGCTCCTAAGAATATGTTTTTTTATGAAGTTGCTAGAAACTTATATTCATGTTTTATGTCAACAGTTGTTATTTTATGGAGATATATTTATTGTAATAGTACAGTGAAAATTGATTTTTATGTTATGTTACCGTTTACACTGTACTACATTAGATATATTTTTAATAGATTGTACAGAAACATAAAAATATGTCCAGTTAGTATTCCATTCCTTAAATAATATTTTTGTCTTTATAATGGCAATGTTTATTAATGAAATATGAGTTTATAGATACATAAAAATCATGCCATTAGTAAAGCGTTCTATAATAATGTTTTTGTTGTGATAACTGCAGAGATCATTAATTAAAATAAGTGTATGCACTTAATAGTAAAAGAAAAGGGTAAATTACATTCAGCATTCTCACTGTTAACTATATCATCTCACTACCACACTTGACTTTGAAAATATTTGCATAAGAATATACATTCATGTTTTGTTTGTGTTGTAACAGAAACACCTTTACATGGCATTATATGGTGACAAGTGTAGGCACTGTGCTTTATTGCAAATGAAAACTATATAATAATTAGCATACTCAACATATTTTAGCTCTTATCTTCCAGTCATATGTTTCATGTTTGCTTTAGCCCTAGTAGCATCAAATATGTTATGACATTTTGCCTCCTTCCTTCATTGTTGATGTTGAGATGTTCACCTAATGAAGGTAATTGCTGTTATTATTTCATAACATAATGTGGTAAATTTTATATTATATTCTGTCATTTTAAAAGTTTCTCTTGAACATTGTCTTCTAAGCAGTATCTGTATTATCAGACATTTCTCAGACAGTTTTAACAAAAACTTTGTGAAGATATATTTTGCTAGTTCGCTTACACATTTTATAGCTTGATTTACAGTGCAAAATTAGGAACCTATTGTTTATATGCCTTCCTGAAAGAGGCTTTAGTGTACATTGCTTGTGCATATTCTTTGATCCCTGAAGTGTCCTGACTTCCATTAAAATCAGCCTGTTATGGCTTATCTTTTCTTACTGTTGTCATTGAGCTGTTAAGATTGATTTTATTGCCTAGCTGCACCCAGTGCTTGTTATCACACAACATTAATATGAAAGTGTTCTGTTGACACTACTCATGAAGACACTAACAGCTAGAAGAAACACACACACACACACACACACACACACACACACACACAGAGTGTATCTACCAGAAGCCATCAGGCATGTTTTCTCTGGGGTTTTATGAAATATTTGCAACTCGTTTTTTGTAATGTGTAGCTGAAGTCATCCTAAATAAATACTGCTTATCACATTTTTCAAGGTGTTCCCAGCATTAATGGGAAACATTAGTTTGTTTCTGGATACAATCAAAATGATTTTTAAGTGGAGTTCATTCAATAAAGCAGTCTCAAATAGAATTTTCGACAACAGCCACAAGTCGCACTTTGTGCTTTTATTATGACCGGTTTTGCTCTTCAAATAAACAAGAGCATCATCAGAATATGCAGTTTAAAGTTGTCTGACACATTAAAGATTGCCTTTACAGTTGGCTGACAGCTCTAAAGATTAATTTGGCTGTACTATAGCACTTAAACTTACGTTTAAAGTACAGTAGTAATTTCATCTTTGGTGCTATCAATGTCAATGTCATCATTTACTGCTGTACTTCAAAAGTACTTTAAACGTAAGTTTAAGTACTCTAGTACAGTCAGATTAATCTTTAGAGCTATCAGACAGCTGTAAAGGCAATCTTTAATGCTGTCAGACAACTTTAAACTGTATATTCTGATGATGCTCTTGTTCGTTTTAAGAGTGAAACCAGTTGTAATAAAAAAAATATAAAGTGCAACTTGTGGTTGTTGTTGAAATCTTAGTTTTAACAGTTGCCTGTGTGTGCTCTTGGTCCCAAATTAGTCTAGAGCAATATTTGCTTTATCTATATTTATTAAAAGGGATTGTAAAACATGAAGATTAACTAGTACTCCAGCAGCAGTACTTGACAAACTTGCCTAGTCTCATGTACTGCCCTGCCCCATGCAGCTGCTGGAGTACTGATCATTCTTTGTGTTTTGCTCTCCCTGTTAAACGTGTCAATAAACTGGTGGCTATTGGAACTATTCGTTACTTCCACAGGTAGGAGAGAGAGAGATTGAGGAGCATTAAAAAGAAAAGGTATGTCACTCAGAATCCAGTATGAGTGTCTCATGTGTAGTTGGGGTGAGTGCAGACAAACTGCAAAAATATGAGGAGGAATAATGATATGAATTAGGATAGATTGCCACTCATGACATAGAGAGAGGTATTAAGTGACAAGAGTGTCACATTTTGAAGTAGACTGTTGATTATTATTTAGCTACCAGACGAAGTCCTTCATCAGATGAAGAACACAGACACACATGCATGCATACAATTCATAACTCATAAATATATGGCCACTGTTGTCACCAGTCAAGACCTACAGTGCATGAGATGACAGTGGTCATATGTGTCAGTTGCATACATATGAATATGTGTGTGTTTCTGTATCTGGTGAAAGACTTTGTCTGATGGCTTAATAATATCCAACAATCCACTTTGAAATCTGTCTGTCTACTGCTTAATACCTCTTCTATGTGGTGAGTACCAATCTACCATAATTCATACAATTTGTAGACAAAGAGAGATTACTTATATCATGTGAGACAGTATTGCTAGACACCATACATAATTGTATTATTTTTCTGTATAGTTGGTTTTTGATGGGTCAGGCTGTTCTTGTTGTACCACAGTTTCCTTAGTATTCTCACTGAATATCGTAAGAAAATTACATTCATAAAATTGCAACACAGGAACAACAGAAGCAAGTGAGGTGGCACAGTGGAGAGACACTGGACTTGCATTTATGAGGATGGCAGTTCAAATCCCTTCCTGTCCATCAACATTTGTGTTTTCCATGGTTTTAAAAAATCACTTATGGTGCATACCAGATGGTTCCTATATAAAAGGAAGTAGCTGATTTCTGCTCCATCATTCTGCAATCTGAGATTGTGCTCCATATGTAATTACTTAACTATCAATGAGATATTAAACCCTAATTTTCTTTCCTTCATTTCTTTCTTGGAATGGCAGTGTGCTACAGTGTACTGTTCAACTTGCCCAGGAAGCAGCCCAGTGACTGATTATTATACAATATTATTTGTTAGCAGAATTATTTTAGGATATATGTCTGTCCCCTTGCACTGGAAGTGGCTTCTCAACACTGCGTAATTCACACTTTATACTTATAACTGAAAAAAATAAACTTGAGAATAAATATTACCTGAACACATTTCTCACTTCAAAAATGTGAGCTGATGAATGAAAACATTCAAGACAATGTTCGTAAAAGAGCAGGCCAAAGTGAAACTATTGCAGTATAGAAGTTGGAAAAAAATATGTATCTGCATAGCAGTGACAGGTCCTCAGATACATAGAAAAGCACCACTATTTACCACTTGTTATTTCACTCCTTCTGTTTGATTTGAAATAATGAGCAATACTAATGACAGAATCACACAGTATACTACATCTAATGACTCTAACTTCAAATTTCTTCCTGTAGTGTTGTTCCACAACTGTAAAATTATCTATGTTAATTTTTTAACAGCAATAGCTCTTGTTTGTCAGATCTTACATACTTATATTTATGCATTGAAGATGTGTCTTCAGTCACAGTATCTTTTATTTAAATAAATCAAAACCATTGACTGATTTTGGAGGAAGACACTAACAGTAAAATTAATTTTGTGAAAGGGCGATTTACTATTCAATTTTCAGTACATTTTACAAACTGCTTAGTCATCTGGTCCTTAGCAAGTTGAACTGTTGAGGGTTAAATAAATCTCTCTGTTTCAGTATTATGTTTGTGTTATTATCTTTATGGTGCACAGAATTGTTGTTTCACAGATTGTAATTGTTTATTTTGTGCCAGCTTACTGTTGTCACAGACAGCATAAATAGATAAGTGCAAAAATCTATTTCATGATTGATACAATTATACTTACTGTATGATTATTTATGAATCATATTTATGTACTATGTTCTGCCAGTACTGAGTTGTACCTAAGTTTTGTATCTGTTTTTGACAGTTCATATTCAATGTTTATTTTGGTTATTTCAGCTTTATAGTTTTATTTTATCTGTACCTATAGATATGAGAATGAGCTTTGATTTCAAGGTTGTGTTTTATATCACTTAAATTGATATGGTAAGATTTTTTGTAAAAGAAAGAGACAGTTTAACTGTTGGACTGGTGTCTTAGTGAATGTTCCATTTTGAATGGTCCAGATTTTGTGATATTTCAGATTACATGGTTTAATGCAGAATTTATTTCTTAAAACTGTTTTGTCTTGTTGAATTTCTGCACATGTAAATGTGCAAGAATGTGATAATCCTGGATGGGTGCTAATATTGATAAATGTGCAATAACATGTTTCTAAAGATAAAAATTTTTTGTAACAATTTTAATACAATGATTAATAAAAAAATTCTGATAAAGTCATTGGTTCTCTCCTCCTCTTTGTAAACAGTCATGCGTGTTTCAGCCGTACTTCTAATAAAGTATTTTATATGGCAATAGGTGATTTGACAGGCAGAAACTGAAATGGGTCTTGTTATGTAAGCCAAAATATGCAGTAATTTATAGTTTGTTATTACAGTGCCTCTAAGATTTACGTGATTTTTATTACAAAACAATGCATTTAATAACTAATTTAAATCTGTTGACAGATTACATTTGAGAACAGTCAAACATTTAAAAAAAGCTGTATCCAACACAAACCTGGGGAAGTATTCTTTACAGATATTTTCAAAAGCTATTGAGAAACTACTTTCCACAGTTTACTGCTGAGCTGTGATTCTAAGATTTACCTCATCTTGTGGAATAACAAATTTAAGTTTGTCAGTGCTGAACAAAATGCAGCTATTTCCATAAATACCTTAGGAGATATTTTCTAGAAGATTTCTATAATATTGTTCATCTGTGATCATAATTTTTGTATGTATAGGAGACACTAACAAAGTCCACTTAATGGAAAAAAACACCGCTGAACTGATCACTATCAATCATTAATATTTCACAGAACATGTTCCATTCAAAATTCTCAATATCTGTCAGGAGTTGAAATCCAAATCATTATGAAATCAGTTTCTGCTGCAATGCACTCGACCTAAAGAAAGTATTCATTCAACAAAGCAAATAATGGTAACACTGTATAAATTGTATACCTGCACATCTAACAGGTGTCTTCAAAGTTCTTCAAATTCTTGCACTCACTTCCAAGTACATTGACTTATTAATGGTGATTGTTGCTAATAATAAAAAAAAATCTCACATTAATTCTGTCACACACAGCCAAAATAGAAGGCAAAAAATAATCTTCATGGAGATTGGTTTAAGGTTTGAGGTTAGTCTAGACTGAAGATCTATAACAATCTCCCATTTAACATGAAGCAAGAAATTGGAGTCCATATTAATTAAATAAATAACAACACATGTTCATGTTATATGAACAGAAAGTATCATTTATCACCATAAACAGGCCTCCATTCTTAGGGCAAACAGAGAACTCTTTTTACTATAATGAATGTCAGTGTATTCAGGAGATAAACAGCAGCTGTTTCATGTAACTGAGAAAGTGCACATTTTTCCAAGTTACAATTTTACTTTGTTTGGTAACTTAGTTTGGGTTTTATATTGTAGTTTAACAATAGTTGATTATTAATGTAGTTTAATATCAGTTGCATACAAAATTCTATCACAATATCTTTTTGATGGTGCACAGAAACAACTTCAACCAAAATTTGGAGATCTGTCAGCATTCAGACCAGGCCGTTCATGTCCAAAGCAGATCCTGAACCTAAAGACTTAGAGAATCTGTAAAAAAATAAATTAGTCTGCACATTTCTTGATTTCAGAAAGACATTTGACCCAGTTGACTGTAAATTGCTCTTCCAAAAATTAAAAGAATGAGGTATAGATCTGTGAACAATCATGAAAAAAAAAAGCAGGAAAAGTAATCTCCAGTTGTTTTTTCAAAAGAAAGGTTACATGATCTCAAACAAACAAGAACCAAATTTCAAAGACCAAAATTAAAATGAGTCCCACTATTTAAATATAATTTAGGAAAATGGAGCTGAAACAAAAAGCAAATGAAATTAGATGCCATGGAAACTACATATTGACTTACTCAAAATAACTACAACAAGAAATGTATCTGCAAAGACATAAAATTAAAATGTTATGATACAGTAATTAGACCAGAATGCCTCTATGGATAAGAAACACTGATTTTGAACAGGAAAACAGACATTGATAAGACTGAGGAAAAGAAACACAGAATTTTAAGAAAAATTCTTTTCCAAGAAACTGAATACGAATGTTTCAACCAACTAAATAGATTTCTTTTATTAATAATTAACTTACAGCAGTCTTTGGGTGGACCATAAAAAGCTATAGATTCAGCAATATTTCAAAATTACTCTTTTTCATTAGTCTCTTGATTCAAGGAGAGTTTGCTGCAATGTCTTCAGTGCTGGAAACTGTTACTTGATCATCTACAATCTGGATCGTCAGATCAAAATGGTCATTATTCATATTAAAACCTAATTTTAAAAGTTTTGTCTTCAGTTCTTGTATACTGTTTTCAGTGTATAATTAGAGTAAAATCAGTGACATAGCACAGCCTTGTGATACACTCACAGTTACACACTGTGATTATTTTTTATCTGGACTGTGATCACACATATTTAAATCTTGTCATGAAGATTTTACATTCCCCTGCAAGGTAGTTTGGGATTCCCCACCTGTCCCACAACTTACTGCTCCTTACTGTACAAAAAGCTTTAACATCATAAACAAATACTACACAGGTGCTGTGGTTCCATTCTCTCCTTTTTGGAAGGATTCATTTAAAAAATTCAAAGTAGCATGTACCTTTACAGAAACTGTGTGATTCATTGGCAGGATGAAGGTTTGACCATCCTGTTTTAAAGCTAACAAACAAAGTATAGACTATCATATTGGAATTTTAAGCCTTTTTGCAAGTACCCAATTATTGTTGTGCTTTAATACCCAAATATGTTTCACCACAATTGTGACATCCTCAGTGGGTTTTCCTTTATTTTTCCTTTTATTTATATTGTTTGTGTCCTGTGGCTGCAAACCAAAACCAACCACAGATTTAACTTAATACACCATGCATTTGGCTTTCCTGCACCGTGGCTGCTTTTTATTTGTCTTCCATCATGTTTTAGAATACATTTTCTACAGTTCATTGGTGAATTCTATGTTTTGTTATTTTTTGTGGCTTGGACACAAGTTTCACTGACTTAATTAGAAGGCTGATCCCTCAGTTGTTACTGTGATTTGTGTCTTGAGTATGGGAACTAATACATCATCTTTACACTGATTTGGAATCATCACTTGCATCCATCACTAACTGATTATTTCCAACAATCCTTGCTTTGCTTCTTGAAATATGTATTACAGTACAATATCCATATTATCAGTTTCAGGAAGTCATCTTCCCTTTAGTGCTTTCTGCAGTTCTTTGTGTTCAGTACCATTTATATTTCTCATACTAAAACTCCCCCCCCCCCCCCCCCCCCATCCCCATGTAACTTTGTCAGCCTCAGACACAAGAGTTCTTTACAGAATCAACTCCAAGTTACTGGATTAAACTAAATGAGATTTAAGGCATCTGTTTCCTCCTTACTGTCATATTTCGTCATCTTATTTGTTGATTTTTTTGTCTCCCATGCATATCAAATTCAGGCTTAATAATTGCATATAGTGTACTCCTCTAGACTCTCCATGGAGTTTCTTCACATGTTTTTTTCACTGTTCTTGCATATGTTTTGTACTCTTCCCTGTCCTCCAATTTTTGCTTGGCTCGCATGTTAACAAAACTGTTTCTTCTTTTGTGTTGCTTCCTCATGTTCCTTGTTCCAAATGTGAAGAGATTTCTTCTCTTATTTAATATCTCTGAGTCCTATCTATTATGCAGCAGTCTTCTTAACTACATCTTTGAATTTAGACTATCCAGTTTCAGTGTCATTAACGCATCAGCTTGTCCCAAAGTTTTCCCAACCCACTGATGTGCAGATTTCTAATGAAAAGCTTAGCCAAAGGAACTATTTTAATAAGAATTTATTTATTTCTCATATGTCTTGTGGGGTTAATTTATTTAGATTTGGTGGAAATTTATATTATGATTTTCATTTTAAATATCTGTATAAATGTGGTCCTTTGAGAATATTGGTGTATTAGGAAGAAATTCTGCTTCTTTATATTGTTGTAGAAATGAACTGTATGCATTTTGGTCATCATTTTAATTTATTCTGAATGCCAAGTTGGCTCTAAAACCTTCGTGGTGGTGTTAGAACCTACTGACAGTGAAAAGGGCTGCAATCTGTTAATGGCAGGGCTGAATTTTCAGTAAAACCAGTCTTTTTTTTTTTTTTTAAGGCTATGGAAGACGTGGTAATTTTGAAAGACGCCATAGTTTTACTGACCCTCAAAACTCTGTGCCCAAGTAATACTGCATTTATGCTGAAATATTTCAGTATACAGAAGTGACTATTATTGAATTCTCTGTATGGAAATTATTACCATGGAGAATATTTTGTGACTTACCAAAGACTTTTGATTATGTGAACTACTGTATCTTCATCCTAGCGTTATAATGTTATTGAATAATAGGTGAAGCAGATTCATGTTTTTCATCTTATCTGCTTGACAAAAGGTCAATTCCTTATCAATCATACAGCAATAGGCACATGAAATTTGAAGCAATCGGGCACGATGTACCACAGTGTTCTATTTTGGGTTCACTGTTGTTTCTGATCTGTACAGGCTGTACCTGGATGAATTATCATTTTCAGGGATCTGAAGCAAAGAAAAAAACCCTTATATGGACATATGCCATTTTCTGAGCAGTTCCTATTATAGAACACATTTAATATATGTTATTTTTTTGTATATTATTCAGTACATTGTGAGACTTACACATGTAAAATGCATAGTAAACATTACAGTTTGTGTTTTATGGAGTATCAATTGAAAACTACATATTTTTAACACATTCACCTCTAAGCATTATTGAACATGTCACATTACAGCAATAAATGTTCAGCTATCCCAATGCCCTTGTGCACTCTTGGGAGAACTTGCTGTGTTGCTTGTTTGAGTGTCTCTGCATGTTCCGTAATGAGGGCAGTGGCATCCATGATGTGACTGAGCAATTCATCTTGCATATTCACCTTTCATTTGTACACCATATATTTCAATTAATCCCATAAACAAAAGTCTGATGATTTAGGGTCTGGTGTTCCTGGTAACCAATTAATGGTGCTACCACAACCAATACCACGATTAGCAAGTGCAGTTAAGATGTTCCCTCACACATCATGTAAAATGTGGAGGGGCTCCATCATGCTGAAAGTGTATTGCAGACCGTGTGGCCAGCGGAATGTCCTCAAGGTGATCAATAAACAAATTTCCCAAGACATGCATATAATTCTGTCTCATGATTCGTGCTTTTAAAATGACCAGCCCCAAAACAAATATACATTAAAAGCACTCTATCTCAGAAACTATGCAGAATAGAGCATATGCCCTTATGGAGCATTTTGTGTCAAATGGGCATTCCTGTCAAGTCCACCAATACTGACCATTCTTCCTGGGACACTGTGTAAATGATCTTCCTCTTGCATTGTCAGGAGATGCAAATTTTTTCCCCTTTGCAGATGATAAAAGCACAGAAATAAAAAGTAGTACCATTTATCTTAACAAAAGGTACCGGATGAAATATTTTAAAACAACAATCGATGGTTCAAGACGAATGGGTTTACATCAAATTTTGACAAGACTCAGCTTGAATTTATTATTCTCCATATACAGTGTATTTGTATGAATGTGACATGAATGAGTAAACAGATAATAAAATCGGTTATAACTGAAATTATAGAATACAAACAATGGGTTGGTACTGAGATGGATGACTAGAACTTTATCATGCAACTGTAGAAGAGCATTTAGAGGTACTGGTTCTAAAAATTCATGGCCTGACAAGCAACCATTTCATTAAAAAAAGTTCATATCTGAGCCACCTGAAAGAAAATCTTGCAAATGGTGAAGTGATCATTTTGACGGATTTTGCTGAGAATTATTCATCTGTCATTCATGAAGCTATTCAAGGTTTTCATTGGGAGAACAGCCAGGCCACATTACATCTCTTTGCGGTTTACTTTGGTAGTAAAGAATATGAGCATCTGTGGCCCTAGTGACTGCCTTCATCATGAATTTACTACAGTTCATGCATTCATAATGAGTCTGATTAAATATTTGAGGATAATCATAGGAGAAATCAAGCACATCCACAACTTTAGTGATAGATTTGCTGCCCCAAACAAAATGTTTAAGAATTTTGTGAATTTAGGCCTGCATGAAAAGGACTTTGGTATCTCTGCTGAATGAAATTTCTTTGGAACCAGCCATAGAAAATTTACTTGTTGGGGAATTGGAGGAACAGCTAAAAGACTGGGAGCTCATGGTAGTCAGTAGAACCCTTTAGATAAGCGAATGTAGACACCCCATGATCTATTTAAGTTCTGCAATGATAACATTTCAGGCATCATCTTTTTTTTGCATTGCACAGAAAGAAACTGAACATATACAGTGTGATCAGGAAACAAGATTTGCCAAAGGCCACACCATTTCTGGGATGAGAGAAAATCACCAGTTCAAGCCCACTGCTTTAAACAAGGACAGAGTAAGCAGAGTTTCCAATGATGTTGCTGCAACCACAGTTAAAGCATTAAAGTAGATGAAGAAATTCCAGCTTTTTCACCTACAACATCACTGTTGTACTGTAAGACACAAGCAAAAAGCATGGCCACAATGAACCAAAGTTTATTCTCCTTCCACCGGACTGATGACCGATGTTAAGTCCCATAGTGCTCAGAGCCATCTCCTTCCACCTACAAGCAAACAACACTTGAGAACATACACAACAGCACAGAAACAATGTAGGTAATGATACAAGCAGTTGCTGTCAGTAAGTATCAACACAATATGATAGGGAGTGCCTGCTGCACAGCACTTTTAAAGAGGAGAGCTCTGGTAGATGGCACAGTGGTGCGAATGTCATGTGGTCCACCGCAGTTGACCACTGGTTGCAGCCTGTGCAGATGCCATTGCTTGAATATTCACAGTGTAATGCCCCAACAGTCTGGTGCCACAGCATATACCCAAGTATTACATACACGATTATAGCACCCCTCCACATAGTGGAAAGGCTGCTCCACCAATGTGGGCATCGAGGCAACTGCTGAGACAACCAGCCTCTGTGGTGGCAGCCTTAGGCAATGACAGTGGCAGTAGAAGGTGGTTCCAGGCCAGAACCAGTGAAGAGGAGTAGATGTGGCGTGGCTGAGGAATCATGCTGCAGCTGCTCCAATGTGAATTATCATAAGAAAGGATCAGTGAAACAAGTGCTAGTAGTATCTAGATATCTGGTTATCCAACATGATGGAACAGCACTGATATTGATGGTGCCAGTCATTTGTCAGTGCCACAAGGGATGCTGGTGTCAAAGGATCCAAAGGCACCAGCCCAGCTGGTGGCAGCAAAGCGTTGTGGGAAGGTCTGGCAGTAGACATCGGGGGCTGGATACCAGAGGAGAGGTAGGAGGTGGTGACATTGAATAAGAGGGCGGACCCGCACTTAGGGTAGGGACGCATTGCCAGGCCAGAACAGGCACTGAGGAAGCAGGCAGAGGCAGTGCCGGCACACCCACAGCCATTGCTGTGATGGTGTGCCAGCAGCCCATCCCTAGCACACGCCCTACGGATGTGGCTGCCTCGTCAGCTGTGGACCTTGGTTGGAATCCACTTTGGTCGGCAGCTGAACTTCTGAGCCCAGACTGCAGAGGCAGGAGCGAACCGCAATAAGAGCCATGCTAATGGGTGTTGGTGGGGCACATGAGCAGATGTAGGAGGGTGTGTGTTGCTAGCAACTATGGAGCATTTTTGCTGGACTCTGATCCCCACCGACGTAAACTTGTAGGAACTCAAGATGCATGTCCACGCTGAATAAGAGGGCGGACCCGCACTTAGGGTAGGGACGCATTGCCAGGCCAGAACAGGCACTGAGGAAGCAGGCAGAGGCAGTGCCGGCACACCCACAGCCATTGCTGTGATGGTGTGCCAGCAGCCCATCCCTAGCACACGCCCTACGGATGTGGCTGCCTCGTCAGCTGTGGACCTTGGTTGGAATCCACTTTGGTCGGCAGCTGAACTTCTGAGCCCAGACTGCAGAGGCAGGAGCGAACCGCAATAAGAGCCATGCTAATGGGTGTTGGTGGGGCACATGAGCAGATGTAGGAGGGTGTGTGTTGCTAGCAACTATGGAGCATTTTTGCTGGACTCTGATCCCCACCGACGTAAACTTGTAGGAACTCAAGATGCATGTCCACGCAGAAGTCTGTGATGTACTTCTTCATTTCAATGCTAAATGTGTGGATGAGATGTTCCACCTCAACGTTAGATTGGTTAGATTGGGGGGGGGGGGGGGGGGGTTGAAAACGAGTAGCAGTCATATGGTGAATGCCTTAATGGATGTAGAAACTGTGAAAGGCCTCAGACACAAAATGTGGACCATTATCTGTCACAAGCCTATAAAGAAATCCGTCAATAAAACAAAATTTGGTGGGGGCCTGAATAATTACCAAGCATGACACTGAAGGACAGCAGATAATGTATGGCAATTTAGAGGAACCATTGACAACCAACAACCAGTAAGAATTTAGAATTTAGGAAGGATACCACAAAATCAACATAAACATGTTCCCATGGAGACTGCGGTGCAGACCACTGAGAGAGTGCCGCTTGTTGCGTGGCACACTGAGAGCAGGCTCCTATAAGATTACAATGTCACCATTGACACTAGGCTGGAACATGTGCCAACCAACAGGCCAAGAAATTGGTATGCGAGGACCCTCCCCCCCCCCCCCCCCCCCCCCCCACACACACACAATGTATCTGATGTACAAACTGAAGCACATCTCACTATAGGGTGGACAGGAGTAGAATCTTAGGTAACAGCCTGTCCGTAGCTAAGAGAAGAACACCATCCAATACTGAAAGGCTGTGATGGATGACAACATAGTTATGGTCTGTCCAGCCAACCAAGCTGAAAGCAGCCAACAAAACCAGATCGGCAATAACAGCAGCTGTGTTTTGGGAGCCTGTAATAAGAAACCCTTCCACTGTGAATTGTACCGAACATCTACGTGAAAACAAAGGAGTTCATCCTGATCAAAAGTAGGATTTGGTCCTGTTAGAATCTGAGATATCACACAATTGAGAACATAGACACAAACATACAAACACCGATACTGATATGAGCAGTTGCTGACAGGAGGGCTTGGTACATGCCTTCTGTGACCTCTTTCACCAAAATTTTCTCAGCTCCTGTCATATTCAGGTCCACAATGTGGCATAGAGCTAAAACATTCTGTATGTGGGACTGTGTTGTTTCATGTGACATTGGGCCCAGTTCTTCAATTATTCTTGTGCTGAGTGGACATGTTGCTAGTTGTCATCAAATCTTATCTCAGCTACTGAGCTTCTCATTGTTCTCACACTACTGCAGAGCTGTACCATCCAAGTAAAAGATCACATTCGCCAAACACATGTCATTGCATCCGTTATACCCGGTGGCTCGGTTGTAAATCCTTTCAGCCATTTCATCAGGTTGTGACCAGCATCTGCAAAGAACACTGATGGATGCATGATGCACAACTGACTTACTGCTGTTTAGGAATGATGTACTGCTTGTATTCTGGTTCCTGTCCGTGTAGGTGATGGTTTTTACATTGAATAATTGGTGCCATGGTGATGCAGATGTTTTGAAGTACCCGGCACTCCGCCATTCTCACATTGTCACCAGAATCACGTCCAAATCTGAAAGTGGGGTAATCAAATACAACACTTAACAGTGACAGTATGTTTATTAAGATAACCAATGAATGAACAGCCAGAAGGGGACTAAAATCTTGGATGGAGGGAATTGTGAAAGGAATGTATCTTTAGTGCTTTTTAGGAGATTCATCCAAGTTTTGGATAATTAAGATAGATTTTGAAAGTTATTGATGAGTTTGGCCATAGTAATAGACATACTTGCCAGCAATACCAAAATAGTAGTCTACTATTTTCCAGTGTCCACTACTGTCAACTATTTTGAATGGTACATTAAGATTTATGGTCTCTATTGGAAGCTCCCTACCATCATGCATCTTGGGTAACGCTTTGATTTAATAATTTAAAAATTGCACATATGCTTCTCTTTTCTCTTCTACAGAGCAGTCAACATTGGACTGAGGTAGCCACCATGCCACAAAGAAGACTTTTTGTTTACATTTATTTTGCTGAGACAAAAACTGAGATCGGTACTTAGTTTGATATACATATATTCTTGCACTCATTGTTAGTCTTGTGTAGTGCATCTTCTTCCCATCAGTTCTGTACCTTTTGTGCTTCCCTTTGTGATGCACAATCACTTAATCCCACTGTCCTTAAGAAAAACATTTACTTTAACATTCAGCTATAATTTTTGCTTAACGTAGTGTTTTCATCATATCCTTTGCAATCTATAAAATCATTAGGACATACCCCTTTAGATTACCCATTAATGAAACAGAATAGTAAAAGCTGTTGCTGTTGCTTGCATACTCATGTAAATAAAAAAAAATTCTTCATAAAACCTGGTAGCTGGTGGGCCAATAGTAATGGTTTTCACAAAATCTCATGAAAGAAAAGAAAATCAGGTATTGCCACTTCAGTTATAGAATTGTAATCTTGCCAGAGAATATGAGTGTTGTCCTTTGTTCTCACCATCAGCAACTGGTATCATTTCGTTGCTTTCTACATTTCAGGAAATTATCCAGAAGACTTGGAAAAAACAAGTTATAATAACAGAGGAACTACTAACTCCATCTTCAGGACATTACCTGGGGATGGTTATAATAGTGCATCTCTTCACCAGTGTCAGTTATGTGGTAAAATTGTTTCTAACAAGTGGCACCATTATCATTACCACAACCCAAAATACTTCAAATGTTTGTTGTGTAAAACGGTTCACAACCGGAGAGATCACCTAAAAACACACATGAAAGTAAAGCACAACGTGACCCATGGAGAAAGGTTAGCAGTACCCTGATTTGCACTTTGTCTTCATCATTGATTACTTTTTGTTTCTACTGGGTGAAATTACATTGCCTGTTTGATAGTTAATGAAGAAATTTGTAATGTAATATTTGCAATTAGAAGTCTTAATGAAAGCCATGTTTTTAGGTAATATGATATGTTTAATACACAACAGTTGTTGATTAACTGACTTGTTAAGTAAAGATTAACACAATAGTGTTATCACGTTTAATAAATTATTTAGAAAATGTGTACTACAAGGCATAACATTTCCATTGCATGCCTCTCACTTTGAAATAATTTCGATATCTGCTATGTACTATTTGTGGATAGAGAACTTGAACAGCACAAAAAATTATGTCTCTATTGATCACCTTCTTCAAAATGTCAGCAAATGACAGAAAGAAAGGCAATGCTCCAAATATGAACAAAAATGTCAGTAATAATCCCAGTAAAAGTAAAGATGCTTAAAAGGTAAAGGAAAAAATCCTCAGAGTTACTGTCCTTGCACTTTTTTCTGGAGTCCTAAAAGATGGAGGAATGGAGAGGACAAGCTTCTCCTGCATGTATGTGGTTGCCGGGTGAGGATGCGTAATGGGAAAGTTCATTCTGGTATCATCATACAGGGCGATCAGAAGCTAAATAAGATATTCCCTACTTCTCAGTAATTATTAACTGAAATGGATCTATGAGATTAATCAATTTCAAATGTAATAATATCTATATCTGACTAGAACAGATAATTGCTGTGCTGGAAATCACTCATAACTGAGGGAGTCTCTCAACTACCAACTTTAAAGTTATAGTCTAACCTTTGAACGGCATGGCAAATGGTCTATTACATAAATTAGACTTAAATTTTATATTAACATTTTGCAAAATGACACAGGTCAGAGAAATTTGTGCTGATATTGAGGCTTATCTTCAGTTTTTGTTCCTGTCCACCATTCAAGACTGGAAGAGGAAAGGGGGTAAACCTGATAGGCATCAGAAGTACTGTCTGAGAGACATAGAACTGTGGGCTTTGCAGAAGAGATATTACTAAATACACTTGGAGCTCAAGAAAAAAAAAATCTGTTGTTTGGTGTGAATAGAAAATGTCACTGGTTGTAAAAAAATATTAATCCTAATACTGAATCGAAGTTTCTCTAGTAATGTTCTTTCCACAAAAAATGATGGTCAACGGTAGTTGTTTTCTTAGTGTGCCTGTATGACATGCTGCTGAAAGTCATATAGAGCTTCAAATAAATAATCCGATAGCCTTAATCCCTTGAGGCTCCACAACACTGCAGCTAAACTCTGCTTGAACAATATAAAACTTGACATAGATTCTGCAGAAAGGCTATGGCTATTTGGAGACAACAAGTGTATGTAGCTTGTCCCTTATTTGGATGATTATTGATACTAAAGACAGTAAAATGAATCTTGAAAATAATGACTATGCTGGGGGAACATTTCATAGTTTGGAAAGCCAGACCACAAGCAGGTTCATGTTGGTATTCAGTCCATTCGGAATCCAACTGTCCAGGCAGTAGTCTGTTCTGTGTTGAATATCACAGAATGGCATGTTCAGTGAAAAAGTCACCTTAAATCATTTTGTATTTACACGTTCTACACTTAATAATGTCGTAGTACTTCAGAAAACTTCAAATAAATCTGAAATTAAACATGGTGGGAGGCTAACAATAATGTCCTAGCTGGGGGGAAAAAAACCACACCACCTCTGTAACTGTCCTTTTTTTCTTATTATGACAAACAAGAATATTTCAATTCAAAGAACAGCACAGAGCACCAAGAGACTTGGTCTCTTGCAGCTCTTTGCCACTCATTCACTTATAATATAGTCAGAATTGCTCCATAATTGTTGTGGTGTGTAAGACAGCATAATTATGTCTAATCTTAAATATCCTCCTTCAATTCATAACACGAATTGTCCTTTTTTATAAGAATTATGTAACTTGATTACAAAGACTTAAATTTCATATTAACATTTTGCAAAATGACACAGAAATCAGAGAAATTTGTGCTCATATAGAGACTTAGCTGTAGTTTTCATTCATGTCCCCCATTCATGATTGGAAGAGCAAAGGGGGTAAAGCTGATACGCGTCAGAAGTACTGTCTGACACACACTGAAATGTGGCATTTGCAATAGAGATGTTGAGTGGCATTTGCAGTAGAGATATAGATGTACATGTAAATACAGATGAAAGTGAATGATGTATTCAGAAATCATAAATTCTTATAAGTTCCATGCCATGTCTGTTAGAAAATCCACCCTGCTTAGTTTTCTTGCAATTCTGCTGTAAACAGATTTCCTTCATCTTATACCATACTGCAGTAGCATGAGGACAATATGATTATTTTAGCTTCATGTATCTGTGCTGGAATTTATGCAAAAGTAAGTGATCTTATACTGTGAAAATGACAGCTGGAGGGCAAGTAAAAAAAATTCAAGTGCACTCATTCATTCATTCATTCACTCACTTGTCGTGTTCAGTAAATCTCAACTTGAAGAAGAGCCTTTGCAGGTGGGGAATGAGTCCCCCATTAAATGGCGGAAGCAACCACTGCAGACTACCTCTATAAAGTATAAAAAGAACTACAAAATTATGACTAGTACTTATCTACTCACACTCATAATAAAATTACAGGAATTATTTCTTCATTAGCTTAAGTTTTTATATTAGAAGAAAACAGTAATTTTGAAAAAATAAAATAAAAAAGACTTCTTATATAATACTCAGCTGCTGTTGTTATCTAATATTTCAACAAATAATTTATGTAATTTTATAGAGACAAATATCAGCTGCCTATATAACAGGCAAACCTACGTGTAGCATTTGTAGACTTAGAGAAAGTTTTTGACAATGTTGACTGGAATACTCTCTTTCAAATTCTGAAGGTGGTGGGGATAAAATAGAAGTTGTACAGAAACCAGATGGCAGCTATTAGAGTCTAGGGACGTGAAAGGAAAGCAGTGGTTGAGAAGCAAATGAGACAGGGTTGTAGCCTATCTCTGATGTTATTCAATCTGTATATTGAGCAAGCAGTAAGGGAAATAAAAATAAAAATTTGGGGTAGGAATTAATCCCCAGTGAAAAAATAAACACTTTGAGTTTTGCTGACGACATTGTAATTCTGTCAGAGACAGCAAAGTACCTGGAACAGCAGCTGAAAGGAATAGACAGTGTCTTGAAAGGAGGATATAAGATGAACATCAACAGAAGCAAAACAAGGCTAATACAATGTAGTCGAATTAAATCAGGTGATGCTGAGGGAATTAGATTCGGAAGTGAGATACTTAAAGTAGTATATGAGTTTTGCTATTTGGGAAGCAAAATAACTGATGACTGTTGATGTAGGGAGAATATAAAATGTAGACTGGCTATGGAAAGGATAGCGTTTCTGAAGAAAAGAAATTTGTTAACATCAAGTATAGATTTATGTCAGGAAGTCCTTTCTAAAAGTATTTGCATGGAGTGAGTCATGTTTGGAAGTAAAACATGGATGATAATTAATTTAGACAAGAAGAGAATAGACACTTTTGAAATGTGGTGCTCTGCAGAAAATGGTGAAGATTAGATGGGCATATCATGTAACTAATGAGAAGGTACTGAATAGAACTGGGGAGAAGAGGAATCGGTGGCACATTTTGACTAGAAGAAGGGATTGGTTGGTAGGACATGTTCTGAGGCATCGAGGGATCACCAATTTAGTATTGGAGGGAAGTGTACAGGGTAAAAATTGTAGAGGGAGACCAAGAGATGAATACACTAAGTAGATTCAGAAGGATATGGATTGCAGCAGTTATTTGGAGATGAAGAGGCTTGCACAGGATAGAGTAGCATGGAGAGCTGCATCTGACCAATCTCTGGACTGAAGACCACAACAACAACATATACCAGTATAATCAGGACCTGTTTAATATGAACATTAGTGTTAAGCAGAGCTTATGTCTGCGATCTCTCAGTTCTTGTAATATTTGGGATTTCCAGTTTCCTGCCTGATCTCTATGAGCAACATGTTATACTGTAGGACTTTGCACCAGAATATAAATCCTGATTATCAACTGTTGGTATGGATGCATAGTCTACATGTAAATTATTTTTCCTTCTTCATCCTTGTCTGTCATCTGCTAACTACTGTGAAGTGCATGGAAGAGGGTATGTTGTGTTGTATTAGTTATTAGGGCTTTTATCCATTCCATTCAAGTATAGTAGGCAGGAAAAATGATTGTTTAAATGCCTCCATGTAGTCTGTAATTAATCTAATCTTTTTGTCACGATCCTTGCAGCAGTGATGTTTACGGGGTTGTAGTATGTTCCTGGAGCCACCATTTAAAGGTTGACCTTGAAACTTTGTAAGTAGGATTTATTGGGATAGTTTATGTTTACCTGGAGGATTCTTCCAGTTCAGTTTCTTCAGCATCTCTGTGACACTTTCCCATGAATCATACGTGTGACCATTTGTGATGCCCTTCTCTGTATACATTCAGTATCCCTTATTAGTCCTATTTTGTTCGGGTCCCAACACTTGAGCAATATTCTAGGATGGGTTGCATGTGTGTTTTGTAAGCAATTTCCTTTACAGACTGATTGTGTTTACCCAGTATTTTAACAATAAATGGAAGTCTATTGCCTACTTTACCAATGACTAAGCCTACCAGGTGTAGAAGTATGAAACCAGAATTTCCCTATAGATGGTGCTAGCCATCAGTGTAGGGCCTGTGAGACCATGTCTGCAGTGCCATCTGTCACCTGTAACAGCTGATGACGAATGTCAACATGTGGTAACGCAAGTTCCATACATTGGTATGTGTTTCAAACCCATAAATATGTTGAGTTTTGTGCCTGTGAACTATGATTTGCAGACAGCATTTGGTTTTTGTTATCATTTGAAGAAAACTGCTGCAGAATTGCATCAAATGCTTGTCAGAGCTTTCGGTGAACATGCTCTTGGGAAAACAGAAGTGGCTTGAGTATTTCAACAAATTCAAAGGTGGTGATTTTGGCGTGAGAAACGACGAGTGTGGGAAACCACCAAAAAAGTTTGAAGACAACAAATTGCAGGCTTTATTGGATGAAGATGGTACTCAGACTCAACAGGAACTCACAGAACAATTGAATGTGATGCAGAAAGCCATTTCTCTTTGGTTGAAAGCTACGGGTAAGGTGCAGAAAGTGGTAAAATGGGTTCTGCATGAAGTGAATGAAAGACAGCAAGCAAATCGAAAGACCACTTGTGAAATGCTGCTCACTAGATATAACAGAAAGTCATTTCTCCATCAAATAGTGACACGTGATGAAAAATGGATATATTTTGAGAATCCTAAGCATTGTAAATCTTGGTTGAATCCAGAAAAACCATCAACATTCACTGCTAGACCAAATCACTTTGGAAAGACGACAAAGCTCTCTGTTTGGTGAGTCTGTGTTTGGTGGTATCAGAAGTATGTCATCTACTATGAGCTGCTTAAAACTGGTGAAACAGTTAAGACTGATCGCTACCAACAACAAATGATTGATTTAAATTGAGCATTATTTGAAAAATGACCGGAATATGGAAAAGGCAATACAAAGTCATATTGCTCCATGATAACGCACCATCACACACAAGAAAACAGGTCAGGGAAACAATTTGGGTGTTGAGTTGGAAAACACTAGGGCATGCGGCTTAATCTCTAGACTTGGCTCCATCCGATTATCATCTATTTGCAATGCTGGGACATGCTCTCACTGAACAACGCTTCAATTTGTATGAAAACGGCTTGCTGACTGGTTCGCTTCTAAAGAAGAACTGTTTCTTTGGCATGGCATTCTTAGCCTGCTGGAGAGGTGGGAGTAATGTATAAATAGCAATGGAGATTATTTTGAATAAAATATGGTTTATCAGTTTCAGACAACAGACGTCTAATTATTGCAACCAAATTTTGGTTTCATACTTCTGCACCTGGTATGTGCTCATATTATTTCATGTTCCTACAAAGTAACACACCCAGGTATTATAATAAATTAACTGATTCCACATGTGACTCTGACCGATTCCAACTGACTCATTGATGTTATTGTCATAGAGTAATATGTTTTTTGTTTTGGGGAGTGCACAATTTTACATTTCAATATTATGAAAAGGGTAGTTTCTGCATGTCATATAGTGGAGATGCTGAGTCACAAATAGGACAACAAATATACTGTCAGAAAGTGAGCTTTCATCCAACAAGGCCTTTGTCAAAAATAGGCAACTGCCAGAGACTGTGGTCATATGTGTGTGAGGTCGAATTTTGACAAAGGTCTTGTTAACTGAAAACTCACTTTCTGACAGTGTTTTTGTTGTGCCTATCAACAAATCAGCATCTCCACTATATGGTGAGTAGCAGCTATCCTTTTTATAATATTGTTCATTCCATCCTGGATTTTTCATTGTTCAGCTTTATATTTCTAAACATTTAAATCAAATTTCCAATCTTTGCATCTCTTTGAAATCTTATCAAGATTTGGATGAATATTTATATAGCTTCATTCAGACATTACTTCATTATAGACAGCTGCATACTCTGCAAAAAATCTGAGGTTACCATTAATATTGTCCATAAGGTTATGAGCAGTCTACAACAAATGGATACTGAGGATCTTGGATGGTAGATTTGTGCATTAGTTCTACTTCCCTTCTTGTAAATGCGTGACCTGTACTTCCTTCAAATACTGGGAATGGGTTTTTTGTTTGAAGGATTGATGATTGATTATAGTTAACACAGGGGCTAACTCAGTCCCAAGTTCAGTAAATCCAGTATAGAATCTGACAGGGGTTCCATCGGGCCCTGGAGCTTTGTTCAGTTTTAATGATTTCAGCTGTATCTCAATGCCACTGGCACTACCACTGATTTCACTCGTCTGTTCAGTGGTACAAGGGTTAAATTGGGGCAGTTCTCTTGTATTTGAAACTTGAGTTAAACATTTATGCATTTGCTTTGCAACCCTCAGTTTCAGTTCCTGTCTCATCCATGAGTGACTAGATGCTAACTTTGGTGCCACTGACAGCCTTTACATATGACCAGAATTCCTGTGGTTTATTTTAAAGATCATTTGACAGTATTTTGATATGGTAGTCATTGAAGGCTTCACACACTTCACTCTTGACAGCCAAATGCATTTCATTTAGCATCTCTCTGTCTATGTACTTATAGCCCTTTGCTTTGTTTTATGCCCAACATGCAGTAGTCTCTGTTTATTTATAAGTTTCTTTACAGTGTTACAGTTGAAAATTGTATAGTTAGTCTTAAATTTATGTTGTAGCATGTGAATTGTATGTGACTTACAGAAGATATCTGGCTGGATGTAAGGGATTACGTGAAGACCTCAACCTTGTGAGATGAAACAAATGCATAAATAAATTCATTCTTGCTATTAACTATAAATACCATTAGGGTATAAATGTATTGGAAAGTAAAGTAAACATCCCTACATACTCAAAGAGGTTTTTCCAAGCTGTTCTTTATGATCTTCACACAAAATGCTTATAAGCCAAAACAACATGATCACTGCCCACTGTGAGATTCAGTGCCACCTGCTGGTGTTCCAGATACATGATACAGTAGGAAAGTGTATAAGAGGAGCAGAGACATATGAAGAATCTTTCTAGGGATGATACAGGCAGCAGATTGGAAAACTCACTGACTTTGACAAAGGGTAAATTGTTATGGTCTGGCACCTGGGAACAAGCATGTTGTAAACAGTGAAACTGGTCAGCTTCTGCTGTCATGACCACCTATGGAAAGTGATTGAAGGACAGTGAAACCATGAGCAGGCTACAAGGTGTTGGACATACATGCCTCATCAAAGAACATGGAGGTCATTAGCTTGTCCACTGTATAAAGCAGGATGGGTAGTGATTTTTGGAAGATAAGATGAAGTACAATACTGGCACAGGCATAAGTGTTTGAGTGCCAACCATTCATTGTACGCTGCTGAACATGTGGCTCCACATTAGATGACCACTATGTCTTCCTGCAGTAACCCAACAGCATCATCGATTATGATGGCTTTGAGCACAGGATTCTCAAGATTTGACAGTAGATCAATGGAAACATGTTGCATTTCAGATGACTCAGATATCTTGTTACACCAGCTTGGTTGTCATGTCCAGATACATAAACAGCTGCTCAAAATATGCAATGTGCCACAGAGGCAGACATGTGGTGGCAGTACTGATTATGGGGGCAGTTGCCTGAGCTCTCACGGGGGCCTATTGTAGTAACAGAAGGCATCGAGACAGTTGTGGACTATGTGAACATTACTTTAGTCCATCTACATCCCTATATACTTGATGACTTGATGTAACAATATGAGAGAAGGAAAGTTGCTCCTCACCATATAGCCGAGATGCTGAGTCACGATAGGCACAATAAAAAGATTCACACAATCATAGCATTTGGCCATTAAGGCCTTTGTCAGCAGTAGACACACATACACACACACATTCACGCAAGCGCAACTTGCACACACGTCTGCACTCTCAGAGAGCTGAAACTACACTGCAAGCAGCAGCACCAGTGCATGATGGGAGTGGCGACTGGGTGAAGGAAAGGAGGAGGCTGGGGCAGGGAGGGGGAGGGATAGTATGGTGGGAGTGACGGACAGTGAAGTGTTGCAGTTTAGACGGAGGGTAGGAGAGAAGGTGGAGAGGGGGGAGGGGTAAGTAGCAGAAAGGAGAGAAATAAAAATAAAAATAAATTAAAAGACTGGGTGTGGTGGTGAAATGACGGCTGTGTAGTGCTGGAATGGGAACAGGGAGGGGGCTGCATGGGTGAGGACAGTGACTAACAAAGGTTGAGGCCAGGAGGGTTACGGGAACATAGGATGTATTGCAGGAAAAGTTGCCACCTGCGCAATTCAGAAAAGCTGGTGTTGGTGGGAAGGATCCATATGGCACTGGCTGTGAAGCAGTTATTGAGATGAGGGGTGTCATGTTTGGCAGTGTGTTCAGCTGCAGGGTGGTCCACTTGTTTTTTGACCAGTTTGTCGGTGGTCATTCATGCGGACAGACAGCTTGTTGGTTGTCATGCCTACATAGAATGCAGCACAGTGGTTGCAGCTTAGCTTGTAAATCACTTGACTGGTTTCACAGGTAGCCCTGCCTTTGATGGGATAGGTGATGTTAGTGACTGGACTGGAGTAGGTGGTGGTAGGAGGACAGGTCTTGTATCTAGGTCCGTTACAGGGGTATGAGCCATGAGGTAAGGGATTGGGAGCAGGGGTTGTGTAAGGATGGATGAGTATATTGTGTAGGTTCGGTGGACAGCGGAATACCACGGTAGGAGGGGTGGGAAGGATAGTGGGTAGGACACTTCTCATTTCAGGGCATGACGAGAGGTATTTTTTCGCATTTTTGAACCACCATGGATCCTTGCTCCTTCCATCTGCGTCAATACAGAAAAGTTGCCTTATCCTTAGCCAGATCCCAGTCCCACATACTGTTCCTGTGTTGTTGCTTGGCTCATGAAATCCCTGCTAATGGCCTTACCATCAAATTACCCATCTCTGGTGCCACCCCTCCTTCCACAATGACCTCCATCTGTTCAGATTCTGCCAATCCTTAGCCCTCACCAACAAAGTCCTGCAAAACCATATCAACCAAGCCCAATTCTTCTTGCAGTACCTTCTTTCCATCCACAAAATTCTCCTGCTATGTAATCCCAAATTCCTGGAACCCATAACACACATTGAAACTCTTGCCCTGCAGGAACTTGAGCAACATGCACAACGCCACCTCAAAAAGCTCTCCATCCTGCTCACTTCCTACTCCCGCCTCGGAGTACCGCTGTCCAGCACTTCTACAACAACCTCCAAACCTCCGCCATGCCCCCTCATAGTTGACAAACCTTGTCTTGCAGACCTACTACACTTACCCATCCCTCCAAAACTCCCTCTCACCACCACACAGAACTAAAAACTGAAACAGACCTGCAACACAATCATGAACCTTTCCTCCAGAAGCCTTAGTCCCACAGAAATATCAGTCCTTTCCAAAGGCCTCACCTTTTCCCCCACTCCTAAATTCAACCATGCGGGACTAGTTAAAGACCTTCTTTCTTTCTCCCGGTCCCTGCAGTGGAAACACTTTTTTGCCACCAACCCAACCAATCACACTTAACCAAAGATCAATATTGAACCTTGCCTAACTCAGTTCACTCCTCCATCCAACCGTGATCCACTCTGACTGCCTCCAAACCAGCCCCTGTTAACTATTCAGAATTTCTCATCCTCGAACCTTGCCTCACCATCATTCCCGAAATCCCTCAACGTGCATACTAACCTTACATCCACAGTAATAACTGCAGTCCACCATCTAAAAACTGATCCTGATCTTATAATCCTACCTGCAGACAAAGGCTCCACCACATGTAGTTTTGAACCGCAAGGATTACGTGGCAGAAGGACTCTGTCAGCTGTCAGATACTTCCACCTACAAACCATGCCACAGTGATCCCATTCCAGCAACCCAGCAGGACCTCCAGTCACTGCTCAAATCCCTAGGCCCATTCCAGAACTTCTCCCCAGAGTCCATCTCTCTACTTACCCCTACCACTCCCCGCACTCCCACCCTCTACATGCTTCCTTAAGTCCATAAACCCAACCACCCAGCACACCCCATTGTGGCCAGTTACTGTGCCCCCACTGAGAGAATCTCTGCTCTTGTAGACCAACACCTTCAACCTATTACTCGAAACCTATCTTCCTATATGAAAGATACCAACCATTTCCTCAACCGACTCTCCACAGTTCCTTTCCCTTTACCACACGGTGCCCTGCTCATCACAATTGATGCCACCTCCCTGTGCACTAACATTCCTAATGCCCATGGCCTTACTGCTATCGAACACTACATTTCCAGACACCCTATGGATTCCAAACCAACAACCTCCTTCCTAGTCTCCATGACAAACTATATCCTCACCCACAATTACTTCTCCTTTGAAGGCATTACCTACAAACAAATCCGCAGTAAGGCTGTGGGCACCCACATGGCACCATCCTAAGCTAACCTATTCATGGGCCATCTAGAGGAATTCTTCCTAAAAACCCAGAATCCTAAGCCCCCTCATCTGGTTCAGATTCATTGATTACATCTTTGCTATCTGGATTGAAGGTGAGGACACCTTATTCACATTCCTCCAGAACCTCAACAACTTCTCCCCCTTTTGCTTCAGCTGGTCCTACTCAACCCAACAAGCCACCTTCCTAGATGTTGACTTCCACCTCAGAGATGGCTACATCAGTACCTCTGTCCATATCAAACTAATCACCAGCAGTACCTCAACTTCGACAGCTGCCACCCGTTTCATACCAAGAAGTGTCTTCCATACAGCCTAGCCACCCATGGTCGTTGCATCTGCAGTGACTAGCAGTCCCTCTCTAAATATACCGAGGGTCTCACTGAAGCCTTCACTGACCCTAATTATCCACCCATCCTTGTACAAAAACAAATCTCCGTTGCCTTATCTTTCCAGTCTCCCACCACCTCCTAAAGTCCCACAGTCCGGCCACAGATGAGCATTCCCCTTGTAACTCAGTACCATTCGGGACTGGAGCAACAACTGAATTACATTCTCCATCAGGGTTTCGATTACCTCTCATCGTGCCCTGTAATGAGAAATGTCCTACCCACTATCCTTCCCACCCCTCCTGCCATGGTATTCCGCCGTCCACCGAAGATACACAATATACTCGTCCATCCTTACACAACCCCTGCTCCCAATACCTTACCTCATGGCTCATACCCCTGTAACAGACCTAGATGCAAGACCTGTCCCATACATCCTCCTACCACTACCTACTCCAGTTCGGTCACTAACATCACCTCTCCCATCAAAGGCAGGGCTACATGTGAAACCAGTCAAGTGATTTACAAGCTAAGTTGCAACTACTGTGCTGCATTCTATGTAGCCTTGACAACCAACAAGCTGTCTGTCCATATGAATGACCACCGACAAACTGGTCAAAAAACAAGTGGACCACCCTGTAGCTGAACACACTGCCAAACATGATACCCCTCATCTCAATGACTGCTTCACAGCCTGTGCCATATGGATCCATCCCACCAACACCAGCCTTTCTGAATTGCGCAGGTGGCAACTTTCCCTGCAATTCATCCTATGTTCCCGTAACCCTCCTGGCCTCAACCTTTGTTAGTCACTGTCCTCACCCATCCAACCCCCTCCCTGTTCCCATTCCAGCACTACGCAGCCATCATTTCACCGCCACACCCAGTCTTTTAATTTATTTTTATTTTTATTTCTCTCCTTTCCGCTACTTACCTCCTCCCTCCTCCACACCTTCTCTCCTACCCTTCGTCTAAACTGCAACACTTCACTGTACGTCACTCCCACCATACTATCCCTCCCCCTCCCTACCCAAGCCTCCTCCTTATCCCCACCCAGTCGCCACTCCCAGCATGCACTGGTGCTGCTGCTCGCAGTGTAGTTTCAGCTCTCTGAGACTGCAGACGTGTGTGCAAGTTGCGCTTGCGTGAGTGTGTGTGTGTATGTGTGTCTACTGCTGACAAAGGCCTTAATGGCCGAAAGCTATGATTGTGTGAATCTTTTTGTTGTGCCTATCGCGACTTAGCATCTCCGCTATATGGTGAGTAGCAACTTTCCTTCTCTCATATTGTTACATTCCATCCTGGATTTTCCATTGTTTGATGACTTGATGTCTTTCCCGACAGTGATGGAACCTTCCAGCAGGATAACTGTCTGTGGCACAAGGCCAGAATCATTCTATAGTGGTTTGAAGAGGATGATAGTGAACTCACATGGATGTCTTGGCCACCAAATTCATCTGATCTGTGGAGAATCCATTAGGGATCATTGAGTAAATATGCATTGACTCATTGATTACAAAAGTAACTCAAAGGAGATGGTACCGAGTCAACACCAGACTTTAATACTTTGGTGGCAATAACATCATAACCAAAGAGTTATTACTTGTCAATGGCCCAATGATTTTTGGAATCTCTTTCACAGTTCATATCAACAAATTATGTCTGCTGTGAAGTTCAGGCACTTATATCTTTACACACACACACACACACACACACACACACACACACACACACACACACACACATATTCAGGGTGCAGATCATCGTTCATTGATACAGCTACCTTATTCATTCCATAAATCTTTAAAAGGGTGCACATCCTGCTTGTAAGTATATACTTCTCTTCCCTTCCCTTCACTAATTTATTTTGAGATAACTTACTCCTACACCATTGAGAACCAGTACCTGATTGGCAACTTCCCATACCTATTTATGGAATTCCATTGGTTTGTCAAAAATGACACCAACTGTGTGATATGGACATTAATGGTCTCATTTGGATCTAATCTGGATGTTAGTACATCATTGGACTTAATCTAAATGTATTAGTTTCCACCCTTTCTTTCTCTCCTCAACATTATGTCACTAATATCTGCACATTATAATGCTGGGTCTGTGTGGCTGTGGCTTTGCGGTAACATCTATTTTCATCTCACTCAAATAAAAAAGAACTAAAATAAGTATCAGCAAGAGTAGAGCAATCTCTATGTTATAACTGTATTGTTTGTGTTTATTTTATGGTTGTATGAGTTATTTGTGCTCATAATTGGCTAGGAAACCCGGTTAGAGGGTAGCATTCTTGTGGCTATATAAGTAAATCTTATTGACATTGTTGGTGTAATGTAAGTCATGTGTATGTGTGGTGCAGGAAATATTTCCATTCACACTTCAAAGTACAACCAGCAGAACAGAACACTTGACAATATATTTTGCAGCAAACAATTTCCTCTGAATATTTATGTATGACCCCTTCATATGATAAAAGCAACTACCTGTTGCCAAAACAATCCTTATGTTACAAGCATTTATGAACAGATAAAATAGTACTATCCAATAAGTATGACGCTGTCAACATAATGTAAGCATATTTGACTGCAAAAACACTCAGTCCACTGATAGGTATGACTCTGTCAATATAAAATGAACGTGCAGCACTCCAAAACACTCAATACTCTGGTAATTATGACTCTCTTGCAACATAAGCATGTGTGGGAAGTTGTGCAAAGAGTATGTCTACTAGTATGACAAAATATAACCTGCCACATTTGGATGGCGAGGGACAGTGTGGAGCCAAAGTGCTGTGGTCTTCAGGCCACAGGAATACAGACTTGAGTTGTGAGGACCGCAAAGTTTCTGAACCCTGTACAGAATTTTAGTGTAGGTTCTTTTGTGGATGTGAACTATTGTTTCCTGAACAGCGTGTGGCACTTTTGAAAGAGTGTACCACAGTCTTACTGCACTTATGACATAACACACCACACAAAATACTACACCAAAAACTAGTATTAACAGTTGCTTTTAAACCAAAAAGTGGCAGTTTAAAGTTGCCCTTGCTTAATTATTTCTACTCAGAAGTTGTGAACAGTGCCTCTGAGAGAAAACATTTTCCTGGTTGTAACTAAAGCTTATCCTAGTACCTTATAGTTCTAGCATAATAACAATAGTAGAAGAAACTATAGGAGATAGAATAGTAAAAGGTGAAGAATTACTATACATAAATTAAAATATGAAGTACTATAATGACCAACTACAGTGTTGTAAGCATTCCTCTACATAGTTCAAACAGACTGAGAACCCACTGAGATTAATGACATGTAATTATAATCAGTGCATGACTGTGGGATCGAAGAGAGTATTCTGACACACAATTTTGTAAACCGTGTACCTTAGTTTGCTTAGTATATGTATGAGGCTGTCAATGTTCCATTTCAAACTTCCATTTTTATTTCTTTTTGATTTTCCACAAATATTTAAAATCACTATTTGATGTGTAATGGGTAACCAAAAAGTTCTCATTTGAGGTTGTTGCTGCAGCATATATGCAACTTAGCATGACTCTGAAGTGGGTATGTAAACATCAATATGTAGGCAAGGGATTATTGTGGCATTATGTGTTTCCAATGTGCATGCGGTAAGTGGGGAAAATGAAGTACGGTGACATTATAACCCAATGAATCCAAACAGGGACAACATACTGTTATTCTTTTCTTTGCTGCTGAAAGACAGACACCAGTAGACATTCACAGGAGAATGAAGAATGTGTATGAGGCAGCATGTCTATCAATCCAACTTTATGGAATGGTGTGCTAACTTCCATGCTGCTGCTTAAGAATAATGCATGTCCCTATTCTGCAAATTTTGTAACACAGAAATTATGCCAACTCAAGCTGGAGACACTCGAGCATCCACCCTACAATCCTGATCTCTCCCCATGCGATTATCTCACCTTCAGTCCCTTAAAACAGGCCTTGAAGAGTCAATAATTCCTGTCAGATGAGGATGTGCAGCAGACAATTATGGACCTGTTCACACAGCAGAACACGGTGTTTTACCAAATGCCTGTCTTCAACCTGGTGCATTGGTGGGATGATTTTCTCCATGCTCTTGGTGATTTTCATCTACATCTACATGGATACTCTGCAAATCATATTCAAGTGCCATCGAACCACCTTAACAATTCTCTATTATTCCAATCTCATACAGCGCATGGAAAGAATGAACACCTATATCTTTCTGTACGAGCTCTGACTTACCTTATGTTATCATGGTGATCATTTCTCCCTATGTAGGTCAGTGTCAACAAAATATTTTTGCATTTGGAGGAGAAGGTTGGTGATTGGAATTTCGTGAGAAGATTCCATTGCAACGAAAAACACCTTTCTTTTAATGATTTCCAGCCCAAATCCTGTATCATTTCTGTGACATTCTCTCCCATATTTCACGATAATACAAAATGTGCTGCCTTTTTTTTAACTTTTTCGATGTACTCCGTCAGTCCTACCTTGTAAGAATGCCACACTGTGCAGCAGTATTCTAAAAGAGGGCGGACAAGTGTAGTGTAGGCAGTCTCCTTAGTAGGTCTGTTATATTTTCTAAGTGTCCTGCCAATAAAATGGTTAGCCTTCCCCACAACATTTTCTATATGTTCCTTCCAATTTAAGTTGTTCATAATTGTAATACCTGGGTATTTAGTTGAATTTACGGCTTTTAGATTAGACTGATTTATCGTGTAACCGAAGTTTAACGAATTCCTTTTAACACTCATGTGGATGACCTCACACTTTTTGTTATTTAGGGTCAATTGCCACTTTTCACACCATTCAGATATCTTTTCTAAATCGTTTTACAGTTTGTTTTGATATTATGATGCTTTTACTAGTCAATAATGGACAGCATCATCTGCAAACAACTGAAGACGGCTGCTCAGATTGTCTCCAAAATCGTTTATATAGATAAGGAACAGCAAAGGGCCAATAACACTACCTTGGGCAACACCAGAAATCACTTCTGTTTTACTCGATGACTTTCCATCAATTACTACAACTGTGACCTCTCTGACAGGAAATCACAAATCCAGTTACATAACTGAGACGATATTCCATAAACACGCAATTTCACTACGAACTGCTTGTGTGGTACAGCATCAAAAGCCTTCCAGAAATCCTGAAATACAGAATCAACCTGAAATCGCTTGTCAATAGCACTCAACACTTCATGTGAATAAAGAGCTAGTTGTGTTTCACAGGAATGATGCTTTCTAAACCCATGTTGACTGTGTGTCAATAGACCGATTTCTTCGAGGTAATTCATAATGTTCGAACACAATATATGTTCTAGAATCCTGCTGCATATCTATGTTAACGATATGGGCCTGTAATTTAGCGGATTACTCCTGCTACCTTTCTTGAATATTGGTGTGACCTGTGCAACTTTCCAGTCTTTGGGTACATATCTTTCAGTGAGCAAACGACTGTATATGATTATGGGCCTACTGCACCAGCATACTCTGAAAGGAACCTAATTGGCATACAGTCTGGACCAGAAGACTTGCTTTTATTTAGTGATTTAAGTTGCTTCACTACTCCGAGGATATTTACTTCTACGTTACTCATGTTGGCAGCTGTTCTTGGTTTGAGTTCTGGAATATTTACTTCATCTTCTTTTTTGAAGGCAGTTTGGAAGGCTGTGCTTAGTAACTCTGGACATTAACAGCTAAAGATATTGAAACACTTGATGCATTTGAAAGAAAGGTACTTAGATGAATTATCGGCCCAATCTGTGAAAGAGGAAGATGGAGGAGGAGATACAACCATGGGTTGTATACCATATACAAAGACCAGCCCATCAGAAGGATAGTGAAATCATCCAGACTGAGGTGGGCAGGACATGTGGGTCGCATGAATGATACAGAAGTACCAAAAAGAATATTACAAGGAAAGCCAGGAGGGCAAAGAGGACATGGCCGACCAAGAGCCAGATAGGAAGATGGACTAATCGAAGTTCTTAGGAAGATGGGCTATAAAACTGCAGAGTATTGGCAAAGGACCTAGAGAGATGGAGGTAAATTATAGAAGAGGCCAAGGCTCATCATGAGCTTTAGAGCCAAGAAAGAAGAAGAAGAAGAAGAAGAAGTGTTTAGTAACTCTACTTTGGCAGCACTTTTCCTGATTGGCATACTGATTATGGACTGTACAGTATTCAAACAGAAACTTTTCAGTCACCCCTTGTAACTTAACATTCAAACATAGATGTATAGCTAAACCTGACTCTGTCCTTTTTGTATGTAATCATTTCACTAAATGTTAACACTAAGTCATTTGAGCTTAGTCTTATATCATTTAAATTAACTCCAAATGCTTCTCTATTTTTTTTGGTAAAGTTCTGCATTTTAGCCATGGATAGATCAATCGGACCCAACCCACTACCATGTCATCCTCTGCCAAAGGTGTAATCAGATATGGTATGGAGTGGCATGTGGTCAGCACACTGCTCTTCCAGATATTTTTAGATTTCTTGACCTTGGAACTGCTATTAATCAGTTAAGTTGTTCCTCAGTTGGCACCACGAGGCTAAGTGCCTCCCACACCAATTTCCTTGCCAAGAAAAAATTCCTGGCAGAATCAGACCTGGGTCCCCCACATGGCGGTCAGCCAAATGCTAGTAGACAACTAAAATCAATTATTTCCAAACTGTTGACTAAAATCTGCCACATAAATGTTCCACCAGTTTGATTTCCACCAGGCATTAAAATCAAATAATCTTTCCCAAATAGGGTTATCAGCTACAAAGTCTGACAAAAGAGGTGTGTTAATTGTTACCTCTAAAGTTGACAAAGTGGACAATTAGCAGTCTTTTTGTTGTGCTTTGCTACTCAATGTTTCCACTGTACAATTTGTTTTAATACTGTATTTAAATCAATAACATATATGTGTGATGGATCTATGATCAAATCAGACTGTGCAGATACATCAGAATGTAACTCTTCTGCTTTATTTAAGATGGCATTTTCCAATTCAATATTTTATTATTATTTCTAAGTTTTCTTTATGAGACACTGTGATCCAGGTGTAATCCCAAAAATGAGGTCTCCTGTTTTTTTATAAATACATAGACCAGTTTATTTCTACAAGATGAAAGAAGAAGTTCATAACTTTCTGAACAGCATGGCAGTGAGCTGGTATGACATGGGCATACAAAAACTGCCACAGCACCTACAAAAATGCAGTGACAGAAATGGTGAATATGTCAAAAAATAACTAAATATTCAAGCTGTAAACTGATGTAAACCATTGTTGAAATAAACAGGTCTATGTACTTATAAGAAAATAGGAGACCTTACTATTGGGATTACCCTCGTATATTGATCAAATTTCTGGTTAGTTACTTGTAATTTGACTTTTAATTCATCTCTTTGAGCCTTTAAATCTGCTTTTAAATCTGCATTATCTAGTCAAGTATTCATCTCAGATGTGGCTTTAAAAATTTCCTCCTTTTTCTGAGTTGCTACTGGTATGCCACTTAAAAGATAATAAATTTTCCACTAATCTCCTGATATTGCTGCTGCTTGCTGTGGCATAGGATCTGATGACACAGTCATAGTCCTTTGTAGTTCTGGCCAACAGACTCCCAAATTACAGCTTTATTAAATTATTTGGCAACATTTATATTATTATTTAATTTATTTAGTTTCAGTTGACAAACTATTTCTAGTTTCAACACTTGTAATGCTTGTGATTACTTGGGCCTTCACTACTGAATCAAATGTCAGTGGCAAAAGTGACAATTTCCTGTAAATCTCTGATTAAAAATCTTAAATCTTCTTCAATAATTCAGTTTATTTTTATTCATCAATTTAATTAACTTCCAGCAGTAATTGTTCTGGATGATTTTCCTAGGACACTGTAATGTGAATATCACTGATGTTAATAACTAATTTGTCTGCGAGCTCTGACTAGCTGATATTATGTAGTAGGTTGCACTGTTTTATTTCTTCATGACCATGTATTCTAAAAAAACTCAGATTTCTTCTTCATATTTTGCAGTAGGCATTGGAAGCACAGAACTTAGCATACTCTGTAAATGCGTAAATAAATATGATACTTTTCCATTCATTGTGATGCATGTTCTTGCACTATTATACAAATATCTTCTTCATGAACAGTACTTTCTCCAGGAATGTTGCAATGATTACTTGAGTCTCAATCTCAGTGTAAATTTTATGGTGACATATGACAGCACAACAAGAGAATAATCTGTTTTTGACATATCTTTGTACATCTTTTGTTCACTGTGATGTCATCAGTATTGTCATGATATGCTCTTTACTCAGCTTTGCACCCTGCTTCTCCAAGCAACACTGAAGCATGAAACAAATGCAATGCCTGGCTGTTACTGCAACTCATGGTAATACTGCAGTCGCCATCCCACATTGAACTAGTGAGGTGTTTGTCCATATCCATTCATATACAGAATAGCCACTGGCTGTAGGCACTTAGTGCTACTTGTGTAAAATCATAGTGGGTAGGAACGGGGAGGGGGGGGGGGGGGGGAGGGTATGGGGTGCATTGCTTATAAACTTATAAAAGAATGAACATGCTGTGATTATGCTGTCAACACCAGCAAAAAACAACACTCTCGTTTTATAATCAAATTTTTCAAAATTTTAGAGGTTTTAGATCTACAAGCTGATACCTTGTGAAGAGTGACAGTTTTCCAATTCTGCCCCAATAAAAGAATCCCTGTATGTTGTTTGTACTGTATAACTAATGTGTCTTTCATGTAGTTTTGATGCTTTCTTCCCTCTTGGTAGTAACATTCAGGTTTTTCTTTCATCCTAGTATTATATCTGTAGTATGAAGTGTAAATAGCTCCTATCAGTTTCCTAATAACATAGAGACACTAATTTTCATGTTATTATTATTATTATGTGTAATTTCTTATCTTTAGTTTGTGCCTATATGATTATAAAACAGATATTGTAATTTGGTAATTTCTATGCTGCTTCATGGATTATAGTTGTACAAACTGGATGCATTTTCATGGAAGAGAAATACATTTTGACCTGTCTGAAATAGTGTTTCCTCATTGCAGGAATAAGGGCTTGGAACTATAGGAATTTGTTTGAGCAAGTGGCAGGCAGTATCACTCACACGTGTAAATTGTGTGGTAAAGCTGTGTCACATCTGTGGAATCACTATCATGTTCACTTTCCTGGCCAATATCGTTGTGCACACTGCCCCAGTGTGTTTTCACGGAGTGACTCGCTTCGCTACCACTACCGGACAAAGCACCTGACATTCCCTGCGCACTTTACAAGTGTCTAGTTATCATCTCTGAACAATAAATACTTCCTGTTTTTGAGTGTCTGCAGGGAACCAATGTAAAAATCTTTGTCATAAATGTATGTTTTGTGTGAAGTCACTGTGTTATCTTGTTCCTTTAAATGTAATCAGTTCATGACCTGGAGGCTAATGTGTAGCCACCATTATGACTTTTTATAAATTGAAGAATATCATTTGTACAAATATCAGATGTTTTTAAAGAAAAAAGTGTTGTTATATGAACCAAAATAGTTCACAAAGTACCAAAATCATTGTAGCATTATCTAATTTTTATTTGCTGGCCTAGCTCAAAAATTTATGATTATTTAATGATGACACTTTACTAAAATTATCTTTGTTGCTGTTTATATCACTATTAGAATTGCCTTTTGTAAATATTTGTTACATAAAAAAGAAACATTTGCTTTACTTTCAGTTACATTTAATTAATCATTGTTCATTTCTGGGTCTTCAGTGTTGCAGTAATTCGATTAGAGTAAGATCATCAGTTTATGAGTCAGTCAGTAATTGAAGTACCTAATGAGAGTACCTTAACATAGTTTGTTAAGTGAGTCACCTAGTGCATAAATTATTCAACACAAGCAGAGTTAGAGTAGTGGCCATTTCTGTGCCAGCTGGTACTATCAATAATAATTTATCTGCACTACAGTTGTATCTTATTCTGAACTGTCCTTTAAAGTGCTTAATTTCTATCTGTGTTTTCACACCTTAAAGCAAAAGGAGGAAAAGCAACAGTCTTATGATGGAGATCCAGTTGTGCATCCATATCCTAATTCTATAAATGAACTCCTCATCCAGGCTGTGAAGGCCCAAGGGTCGTCAACCAGCTGGCATGTCATGTGGTATGGAGGGGCATGTGGTCAGTAAATCACTCTCCTGACTGCTTTGCGGACTTTCCAGACTATGGAGTCACTACTGTTCAGTCAAGTAACTCCTCAATTGGCATCATGAGGGTGAGTGCACCCCGTACCAGTCCTTTCACCAAGGAAAAATCCTTGGCAGTACTGGGGATCAAACCTGGGGTCTCTGCATGGCAGTCTGCTAAGCTGACCACTCAGCTACAGAGGCAGACATCCTAATTCTCTACCTCTCATTAATTAGTATCCCGTCACATATAGTACAAGAGAAAAGTTACTTTTCTTATCACAAAATCACCCAGTCGTGTATAGTGCAGAAGAAAAGTTACTTTCCTCCTCACACCTCTGAAATCTTTTTGAAGTACACTTTATTTTCATGTAGCTCTCTCGAGTTCTGAGCATTAACAGAATACTGCCAACAGATGGTAGCACTTTTTACTGTAAAACTGTTACTCTTGTTTTACAATATAATAATCAATTAATGACACTGCACATTTGTTCAGGAGTGCTAGGGTGTTTTCATATTGCAGTCTCTCTGTTTTGTTGTTATTGACATTCCTAATTATGTTTTGTGTCCATTAACATAATTTATTCTGTCAGATAACAATACTTTATTCTTTCTGTACATTCATTATCATATGTCAGAGAGCATGCATTGTGCATTCATTTAAGTGTACCGTCCTTACATTATACACCTCCTCCTTTACCTTCCTAAAGTAACAGTATGCTGGGAAGATAGTATTGTTTCTTTCCCTAGAAAAACGCATCATTGTTCTGGATTTTGTGTTTTGCATTAATTTTTTTTCTATTTTTACAATGTCTCTGTTAATCTGCACATATTCTGAATGGTGCAATAGGAAACATGATGGTTCACATGCAGCAAACAAGCTAATATTTTTCCTATACAATATAAGAATTGTAGAAGTTTTCTGATGATATATGTCATGATAAACTGAATATACCATATGAGTACACATTTTGCAGGTTTCTCTGCAACATCAAAAGTGAGAAATTTCATCTGTGTGCCTGAAGTTTTAGTTTTGTGCCTCTCATAATTGACTTTGAAGTCTTGTCTGTAATGGCTAATGTAAAAGTTAATGAATTTCAAAAACAAATTGGTAAGGTTTTCATCAAACTCAAGTAGTATCTGATTGTGCATCTTTATTATGGTACCTTTTATTTTAAGCCACTAGTACCTCGTATATACTGTATGTACTGTCAAGACATAACAGAAGTGTTTTGAAAAACGTCAACATAAAAACATCTGATGCTGACATGTCCACTAAATTTATCCAGTTTCTATGCTGCTGGTACAAAAACTGTGCATAATTTTTAGAAGTCTTGGTGTAACAGACATCAGAAAAACTCTTTTTCCCATCCGTTTCTTTCAGTGCACCTTTCATAAGAACTTACCGTGGGTGATTGATGTTAAAAAAGAAATATCAAGAATTTACATCAGAATGATGACAGACACACCAACTCACACTGCAGAATTCAACTCATTGTCTGTTTACTACATGAATGGGGCCAATGGTCTGATTTATTAGTCATATTAACATTAAAATCTAAAACTAAATGTCAGGTATTTGTATTTGAGATCACTGACAAAAAGTGCAATTTCTTACTTTTTCAGAAACTCACCTTTATATATCACAGTTTCTCTTCTCCAATTTGGTTGTACCGGTGTGTCCTGTTGAACTAATTACTGAAGACTTCACTATTATGGGAAGGTTTTTCAGGAATATTTCATAGTCAGATATTGCCACATCCAGAAATTCAAAACAGGAATCATACGTGACTTCTTTCCCTACTGAAGGCAATATAACAAACATGTATGCCAAGATTGGGTCAAAGATAGAGTAAGAAATGTATGATTTTGAGTGATTACATCTTGGAAACACTACATTCTTTTGAAAATATTGGGAGGTCTTCTTTCAGTATAGCAATTTTCTGTTAATATCATTGTGTTCATCTACAGTGAAGATGTGCATGCCATTCCTTTGTGCTTATTTCTTGCTCATGTAACTTTTGTTGGATGATAATCATTACAGGGTAAATAAATGTATGAACAACTCTGTACCTGTGTAGTATTATTGTAGCCGCATTTTAGCACAAGTGGAATGGTGTATATCAATTTTAACAAGTCAGAATTAAATTTATTAACAATCCACCTGTAATTCACCTGACATGGACCTGGTGCAACATAACTTACCATTTTAGGTCATCCTCCTGCTATAAATAGTCCTAGTGGACATTCGTTAAATAAAATACACAACACAGTAGCAAATGATTTTCACTTTTTCCATATTTATGCCACATAATATTCCTTTTCTGATGTTCAACTCTGTAATATATGTGAGTCTCTGTATTTGAACCAGATCAGCAAATAACACTAATTGAAAAACATTCACGAAGTTCATTGGTGGCAAATTAACATATTCCTTTACATGACTCTGATAAACATACTGACTTCACATTTTAACAGCATGGAGTTAACTGTCTGAGAAACAAGTGAAGTTTGCAGTTACACTAGTAGTCCATGGCTGAAAAGTTACATAGTGAGCTCTTACTCATAACTACATGGTTTTAATGTAATAATAAGTAATCAAATGATATTAATGTATTAAATGCTGAATTTTGACTGTCTAAGATTTTACATGTTATGCCTCTTTATACATGAGCTTAATATTTAAAATAACAATTTCTTGAAATACAAGCTTGTAACATGTTACATAGGTAGTAACATAAAACTCAGGAAAATGAAAAGAAACAGAGACGACAGTCAGTGATGTAAGTTTGTTTAACTAATAGAGGATATCCAGAAAACACTAAAAATAATAGGTACTATTTATGAGGTTGATTTTAAGATACACAAGGATTTTCAAACCCACCAAAAAGTTTAGACAAAGTGAAATTTTCTGATTGGAATAATTAACTAACCGACAAGTTATTTTTATGCAAATTTGCATTTTTGGACACACAGAAATTGGGGTTATGGAACTACGGTAGTGAATTCTGATGAAAAGAAGTAAATTTTAAGATATTAATGTTCTGGAACTTCCAAATACAAATAATTTTTGAAATACAAAGTTTTTGGAAAGAGTAACGTGTTTATTACAAATAGGAAAATGGGGACTTTCAAATAATCTGTACTAATTTAGAAACAAACAACTACTTGCTTATAGAATATTTCACATTCACATGGTTTGCAAATGTAGTAAATCATGAATATTTTTTTGGAAACAAGATTATCTTCACTGACTGAGAAATTACAAACTAAATAAGAAAGTTGTGAATATCATCACTTAAATAAGTAATAAAAGATATTTTGAATGAGTGTTATATGTGTACTGTTAACAAAACAGGAACAGACAAGTGGGGAAAAAATAACATTGATGCCAAGAGTGATTTAAGAAGAAGTAGCATATTTCCAAGTTTCTCTGTTACTCACTGACAGAAGTTCAAAGTGCTGAGAATTCTGCCACTGTATTCAATAATATTGTTTGTACTGATTGAAAATCCATCTGACATGAAGCCCAATGTGTGAGGTTTCGAGAGACATGCAGTGATCAGCTCTTCAGATGGTGGGAAAGTGCAGTAGATATCATCTTAGATCATTCTTCAGTAACAGCTACTGCTATTCAGGAATTGGTATTTATTTTTGAAAGAATTTTGCTTGTGGCATATTAAGAATCAGTTCACTCAGAACAACTGACTCTAAACCACTTATTTAAACAAGAGAAAGAAAGTGATCATTAAATGTTTTATAGTAATGAAGCCAACTAAATATAGATTTATCTCACTAAAAAAGTGAATGAAAAATTTATCAAAAAACAAAGATGATGTGACTTACCAAACGAAAGTGCTGGCAGGTCAAAAGACACACAAACATACACACAAAATTCAAGCTTTCGCAACAAACTGTTGCCTCATCAGGAAAGAGGGAAGGAGAGGGAAAGACGAAAGGATGTGGGTTTTAAGGGAGAGGGTAAGGAGTCATCTCAATCCCGGGAGCGGAAAGACTTACCTTAGGGGGAAAAAAGGACGGGTATACACTCGCACACACACACGTATCCATCCACACATATACAGACACAAGCAGACATATTTAAATGGTCTTTAAATATCTCTGCTTGTGTCTGTATATGTGTGGATGGATATATGTGTGTGTGCGAGTGTATACCCGTCCTTTTTTCCCCCTAAGGTAAGTCTTTCCACTCCCAGGATTGGGATGACTCGTTACCCTCTCCCTTAAAACCCACATCCTTTCATCTTTCCCTCTCCTTCCCTATTTCCTGATGAGGCAACAGTTTGTTGCGAAAGCTTGAATTTTGTGTGTATGTTTGTGTTTGTTTGTGTGTCTTTCGACCTGCCAGCGCTTTCATTTGGTAAGTCACATCATCTTTGTTTTTTGATAAATTTTTCCCACGTGGATTGTTTCCCTCTATTATATTAAAAAAGTGAATGTGTACATTTGAGTGCTTTTGCCTCTGTATGACATGTTGTTGTTGTTGTTGTGGTCTTCAGTCCTGAGACTGGTTTGATGCAGCTCTCCATGCTACTGTATCCTGTGCAAGCTTCTTCATCTCCCAGT